>NW_028251543.1:0-85150 GCF_964263255.1 Lissotriton vulgaris
GTGACCTCTGAGCTAGCTGGCCCTCAAAATTAAGTCTAATATATTTGATAGAGACCTAGTCGACCTCAGTCCTACGTCAAAACTATAGTATATATTATTCCATTGAATAACTTTGGCGGCGGTTGAGAAATTTTCGCGAAATTCTCTAAGAAGATGGGGCGGTCCGCTCCTCTCTTTCCCTGAAAGTTTCCGGGTGATTGGTAAAGCAGAGGCCGAGAAAAAAGATATATCTATAGATGAAGTTCCGTATGCATACTGACCGAGAATAGTATGCGTAACAATACGAGCATGAGCTGCATGCTAATTGGCTGTCGACTGTCTGTCAACACTCCAAACCAGGAAGTGTTGGCAGCCATCTTGTGCCTTTGTAGAACCGAAGCACAAGAAAGCAGCAAAAGAAACGCAAAAAACACGCATAGGGAGCAGGGTACAAATACCCTGAGCCCCTAGGCCTGCTCAGGGGGTCCCACAAGGACCCCCAAGGCGAAAATGTATTATTAATATTATATTTTAAAGTCGTGCTATACTCGTAGAGTATGTGTACGCTGTGAAAAAGAAAAAAAACCTGACGCCCGCTTTATTGTTAATTAGTCACCGGGGGGCTAAATCCGGGGGGAATATTTTTATTTATAATGGGGGGTACAGAGGGGGGCCCACTCTTCTGACCAGGCCTTCTCCGAAATCTTCTCTATTCATATAACCAGACAAGATGCACACCGTTCCCGTACATGATGGCCAAGACCTGGAAAGAACTCCCCCTCAGTATCAGATGAACCCCCACACTGAATGCATTTAGGAAAAGTCATAACACCCGCCTTTTCGAATGACCGAAGCTGCACAAATCCCCCCCACATACTCCCCCAGCACCTGGAAACCCTCACAGTTGAATAGTGAGCTCTATACATCCCTAATTGATTAATTTATACGCCACCACAGTTTGTGTTTGGGTGTTATGAACAGGCTCTGTCATTGGTTTGGCTGTTTATAACTCTTAAAGGTAGTGAAATTAGTAGTACTAAGGGCCATATTATCAAGAAAGGGCGATACATGATCGCCGCTTTTATCGGCAGGAAACTGTGGCTAAAGCGGCGATAATGGGCTTGATAATATGCCCTTGTGAATTCCCATAGAAGCAAAGGTTCTGGTGTTAACCTGGGTTCTATGGGAATTTACAAGGGATATTATCAAGCCCATTATTGCCGCTTTAGCAGCAAGCTTCCTGCAGATAAAAGCGGCAATAATGTATTGCCCTTTCTTGATAATATGGCCCTTAATTTTTTAATATACACAGAACCTCTGAGGGCCATAGAATCAAGAAAGGGCGATACATTATCGCCGCTTTGATCGATAGGAAACTGCTGCTAAAGCGGCGATAATTGGCTTGATAATATGCCCTTGTGAATTTCCATAGAAGCTCAGGTTTTAGTGTTAACCTTGGCTTCTATTGGAATTCACAAGGGATATTATCAAGCCCATTATCGCCGCTTTAGCGGCAGTTTACTGCCGATAATAGCGGCGATAATGTATCGCCCTTTCTTGATAATATGGCCCTGAGATTGGTTTGGTTTGGCTTCACTTCTGAGAGCTACTTATAGGGTGCTGGTGAGCTACCAATAGCTCCCGAGCTACTAGTTGGAGACCCCTGGTATTTATAGTGAGTGGGGAATTGTAGTCCTCAAGCATAAATGTAAAGGTTATTACACCACTACATGCATAATACATAGAACTTTGAATCACTGCATTTCCTAGAGCCTGCCTCAATGCATGAGTACGTGCTTACTGAGTGAATGATTACATTATAATATGGTAATAAAGAGAAATAAAAAAAGTTTTAAAAGAAGGGAAGTTACTAGAATAATAAGTCGTAAAAAAAGGGGGAGTTAATGTTAATACTCCTATTAAAAAATGTAACCTATAGAAATGCTTTAATAATAAAAACAAGTTTAAATAAAGCATTTTAGAAATTATACGAAAGTTAAATAGTATGGAAAGAGGCACATTTACATAAACACGTGACGTGCTAAAACAGTGCAAATGAGAATACCTGTCAACTGAAAAACTTGATTTAATGGTGGGAGGAGCAATAAATTGATCCTATAGACTGTTATGTAACCAAAAAGTATATAAACCACACCCGTGGGATGATTAGTTTTGTTTCAGAGAATCAATACGGACGAAGAAACTACGAGCAAAGGAATGATTCGGAACTGCGGAAACATCTTCACATTATCTTTCATTTCCTCAGAGAGTACACATTGTTAATGTATATTTAGAAATACATAAAACCGTATGTACTTTCCAGAGGAGTTGGCTGAATTGCTATGGAAGAAGGAAAGAATATCGAAGAGAGGTAAATTATTTGAATGGAAATATAGGTTATTTAACAAATTAGTACTTGCAAAGTATTGATTAGGAGCAATATCATAATCTTTAATTTAACTTTCATTTCCACAGAGGGATCATATTGTTAATGTATATTTTAATTTATATATAACTTTATGATCCTTAAACTGGAGTTGGATGGCTTTCAACAAAGATATTTTTTTAGTATGCAAGTATTTCTTTATGATTGAAAAATGTACTAAAAACAAAACTCTTCATCTTCTAGAGTGAAATTGGACTAAAACTATTTATATTAAGTAGTGTTTTTTCCAATTTTCACTCGTGAAGAATAGGAGGATTATCTTCGCAAGTACTTTTTTGAAAAAAAGTAATATAATTGTGATTGTTAAATGTAATTATGACATGACATGTTCAAAAAAAAGAAAGATGAAGTAGTGAGGGAATGTTTGTCGTAGCACTTCTATTATACTTTATCTGAAAGTAAAAAAAGCCCAAACATTTATAAAAAGATGATGGGGCAACGCTTTTATAATGTAAGCAGAAGGAATGAGTGCTTATGATAAAATAAAATAAACATGAGCATTTTTCTTTCTAGGAGGGTTTGAAGAATTATACATTTTATAAAAGAACATAATACTCCACGCTAAAGGAGAAAAGTCAGCATAATTATGATAGAATAGAAAATATAATAATATTTAAAAATACTTTTACAGTCAACAAACTCGTAAGTAGAGTACACAGTTTAAGTTAAAAACACTATACCACAACTACTTTTTAAAACGCATAGTGAAATAAAGTGCATCATAAAATGAGCTACATACATAATGAGTGTATCATAAGGTCAGATACCATAAAGAAAGTCAATCAAAATTAGCATCAAGAAGGTAGACGTAAGTACACAACAGCCAATGAAATTTGCGCAAGGAAAGGGATTGGTCGCTAATACGTCTTTTTACAATGCTTCACAACCAATCAAAAAGAGGTGTTGAAAGTTTCTGTTTTTAACATAAGAGCAAAACAGATATCTCTGAAGAACCTAAACGACTACTTCCAGAATAAGTATTCACTTCACTGCAAAATCCCATTTAATGATTATCCAGGCTCTGAAGCTTAAACACGTCAGAAATCATCTCTCATCACTTTCCCTTTTTTAGTGTATTGTGTGAGGCAGACTGCGTGACCCTATGCCCCGAACCCTCGAAGGCCCTGGAGACTGCCACGCCCCAGGACCAGCTCCTGAAGTGTCCCGGAGCCGCGCGGTCCCCCTTCCTACATTTAAAAGCCCAGGGGGGAGGTGGTAAATTAATCGAGACTGAATATGTTAGTACAGCCCACTTCGCTTATGCTACCAGGAAAACACAACAACACTACATGGCCCAGATTTCCATTGTAGCAATTTCGTAGTTCCAGATCTAGTAGTCAAAACGGCACGCACACTCCCTCATGGCTGGTATACACCCACACCACACCCATCCAGCGCATACTTCACAACACACGTGACCCTACCAATAAAAAAGATGGAGCGTTCAATGACCCCACGGTCCCGCCGACTCCTCGTGTCCTTCTGGAGCCGGCATTGTTTTACACATGGGGAGATGCTAAGTTGCATGTGGAAATGCAATCTTTGTTTGGATTTTGAAAGTGAGAACAGATTTCACTTCTGTGTCTTTCAAAGTTCAAACTAAGATTGCTATGGGAGGGCGGGAGCCGCAAGACTTCTGACCTCTCATAGCAAATTTCAGTGTCACAGGGGTAGGCCCCCCGGGACACAGCAGGAACCGGCTCTGGGCGTGGCGGTCTCCACGGCTCTTGAGGGCACCAGGCGGAGGTCCATCGAGCCCCTGTCACAAAATACAGAAATCTCTGGGGGGTGGTTGTTCCTGGGGTTTGAGGGGTGTCATTGGGGTCCACACACTTTTAATTTTGTAGGGGGGGCGTGGAAGCGAAACTGGCGCAAGGCGATTGTAAATCTGGTACACAGTGTTTTGTTTTACCTTGCTTTACTTTCTGTCTTGTAGAGGATCCAGGGTAAATATAACGTTTTTTGTACAGCCAGTGCCTTTCAACCCTACTCTCAAATGGCTTTTTGCCTGTTACCATAGTAACAGTTAATGGAACACTTACGTGAGCACAGAGGTTAGAAGTTCACCACAATATGTTGCTAAATGAAATAGTTACTGTGCTGGGGATTTATATTTTTTTTTCATAGGAACCGTTAGTCATAGAAGAAGTCAGTGGAAAAGTGTTGCTAGCGATTCCTTCCAGTTCGGGGAGTATTAGGGTAAAGTGCTCCAAGCGGGACTTTACGAAGTTTAATGTTCATTGGCTGTGAAGTATTAAAAGTATAAGTTTTGGCAGTCATTCCTCCTTCCTGTGCGGAACAACATGGACATTTTATTGGCCAAAGTTTTCCGAGCACATGTTTGTTCCTTATTGGGTGGGAACGGTTGACTGTTAACAGTGATATTGTGACGCATTTCCAAAGGAGTATGGGAAAAGAAAGTAGTAGAGGGCAGGTTAGGAACACTATCAACTCTGTACAGTGCCCATAAGGTGGTGGAAAGAAATTATGAGGGAAAAAATTGTTTTTATATGTTTCAAGGGCCATTTATATAATTGACGTGTGGTGTATAAATCAAGGCGGAAAAATCACAGTGTCTTGCGCTGTTTTTTTTATCAAGTTTGCGGGTGACATACTTCTTAGGAGAACTATTTACTTATAATGTGGTGTTTACTTCTCTGATGGGGAGGTGTGGTTGCGCAGCAAAACATTCAGTCTAGGTTTGAAACAGTTTTTATTAAGCAAATATAAATACACTTTCTTCAGAAACTGTCGCTGTATATATGAAAGGGGTGACAATTAAAAATGAAATTTCATAACATTTCAGTTAAGCGTGGCTATATCCTTGTTTTTTCTGCTACAGTGTTTCCCCACATTCCTGATAATGTAAGAGGGCATCAGTTACTTTTAGATAAAGTAGAATAGAAGTACTACAACAAACACTCCCACACTACATTATCTGAGATCAAGAGAACAAGAAAAAAAAGTTAAATACAAGTGACTTCATATTACATAGAAATGTATGAATTATTATTTTTCAAATTTGTATTCTGTAGAATTCTGGAACATTCTGTCGTAGTGCTTAGAGGTTGCACACTGTTCTGCTAACAAATCACATACTCACTAAAGAATATCTAGGATTATACTCTTATAATATATAGTACAGGTCCTAATATATTCTTTAGGGAGAAGGTAAATAGGAACCGCAAATAAGAATAGAAATTAGAAAATAACATTCAGAAATGTAGGGTTTATTAAATATTTAAAGTAACAAAGATAGCTATATTTTTTATTCTGCAGTTTCGTAAAATATTTTTCTTGAAAAAAATATCTGATCAAGTACGTTTTAATATTTGAAAGCTATATTACAGATGGCGCTGAAAAATCTATTCCTCTTCTGTAATAATAGTACAATATATTACAATAAAACAATTGATACCATTGTTACAGTAAGAAGAAAAGGAAAATAAAGTTATGTATTTAACAGAACATCCATAATGAAATACTTTTGAGCTGTAATTATTTACTGAACTTTTTTTCTCCGGGAGGTGAAAAAGTTTGATCTTCATGTCGACGGGTCATAAACTCCTCTGAGATCATGATGGTGAGAATTATAATATGTATATATACCCGTAACTTTCCTTACATATCGTTACTCTTTCGGACGACGGATCATGAACTCCACTGAGATCACCATAGCTGTTAATGTTATAATATACATATTAACAATATGTGATCTCTAGGGGACAAGACAATAACAACTTGAAGATTGTGACGTTGATTGTAAATGTTTAGGTTTTGCGTCAACGGGTCACCAACACCTCTCAAGCGAAGTACAGTGTCAATATTATATTATAAAAAGTCACAATTTATAAGCTGAAAGGAGCCAGAAAAGGAGCAATGTTTGTTGTAATCTATCTGTTTCTGAAAACAAGCTGCTGACGTTACAGAGAAAAAGCGAAAAACATGCAATAACATTTTTTCTAGATATGAATGCTAAAATATTGACAAATAGCCACAAATTATAACTAAGTACTATGCCTATGCTATATTGAAATAACTTACAACTCCGGAATATGTTTGTTGATGCAAAAAAAGAATCCAATGGGGATGTCGACCTCCATTTCCCACATAACCACTATGAGGAGTCCTTGAATAAACTCTTGGCCTCCTATGATATGGAAATATTGGTCAATGCGAAGAATGATTTTGGTAATACGGTTCCCACATTTACGAGTAGGAATGCGAACACTGTGATTGATTTCATTTGTATGTCATCTAATCTTATCCCATGGTGTAAGACACCCAAGGTCGTGGATAATATACTCAGCGATCACAACTGTATTACTATCGAGGCTACCCTGTGGAAAGAAAAACTTGTACCTAACACGGGTATTATTGTCAATATAGAACCACACAGACCGAATGGAATGAGAATCAGATGGAAAGGGGACAAAGCTGAATAAATGTCTAACTCAATTCTAAAAAGCTGTCTAGGAGAAATCACTGGCATCCTTGAGAGTGTTGACGTTACCTCCGACACTGCCCGGAATTTTATCAATATCAACCTCACCATCGACAATAAATTTACTAAGAATGTTAAGGGCAAACCAGACCAGATAAGGGGGTGGTTTGATCATGCCTGTACCATCGCGTTAAAGGAGATAAAAGTGGTACTGGCAGCTAGACCTAGAGTCATGAGCGAGGTAACCCAGCACAGACTTATTTACAAGGTAGCAGTTAAACGCAGGAAGATTGAGTTACAGCAAGAGGCCTGGGATAAATTGGCACAGGCTGCTAAAACATCTAACTGCTCTTTATTTTGAGCTACAGTTAACTGCCCGTTTCTCAAAGATGAACAGGTTCCAGAATTAACATCAAATGTTAATATGGAAACATGGGTTAGTCATTTTTCCACTATTTTTGATTCAGAAAAACCACCGGTTGTTTCTCACGGTTGTTGGCCCATTATCCCGTTGGATATCACCTTAACTGAGGTTTTAGAAAGTATTAGTTCCAGCAAAGGGGGTAAGGCCCAGGGAGCCGATGGGGTGCCCATCGATGTTTATAAATTAGTCCCTGAGCTATGAGGCCCAATGTTAGCCAACGTTTTTAACGCCGCAGTATGTAATGGTGTACCACCAATGTGGGAGGAATCTATCATAATACCAATGTATAGGAAAGGAGATAGGGGGATGCGAAGACTTACCACCCCATTTCCCTGTTAGATTCCTCGGTGAACATTATGAGCAGGGTGCTATTAGTTAGGCTGGAAGAATGGGCTGAATCAAATGGGAGTTTGGCCAACAGCCAGTATGGTTTTAGAAAGGGGCGAGGGACTCTAGAACAATGTCTAAACCTTGAACATTTGATAGGAAAGTATACTCAGGCCAAGACGGGCTCTCTTTATCTCTGCTTTGCAGATTTGAGTAGTGCCTTCGATATGGTGGACCATTCCATCCTTTGGGCCAAACTGTTAGAAATGGGGGCCCCCGAGGGTATTGTCTTTTTTCTGGCACAACTCTATGTTAACTTGCGTACCAGTGTCCGATATGTTTCCTGTGGGGAGTGTACCACTAAGTTCAAGGTTGGGCGAGGAATAAGGCAGGGGTGTGTTCTCGCCCCCTTGCTTTTTACCCTTTTTATCAATGAAGTGGATACTGCTTTAAAAACGATAGCGGCTGACGCACCAAAAGCCAATGATCTCGACGTCCCGGTATTACTATACGTGGATGACGCCGTGTTATTGTCCAGGACCCCCATAGACCTACAACGTTTGATGGATAGGTTTTCGCTCTTTATCAGGGACATAAAACTACTTATTAATAAGTCCAAAACCTATACCATGGCATGTGGGGCAGGGGGTGTGATACCCCATTCATACTTTATCGAACGGCACAAGGTCCAACAAGTGGATAATTTTTGCTATCTTGGCATCACTTTTTCTAAGAATTGTAGGCGGCCCAGCGAGTTTACTAATGTGCTGCCCAAGATGGCTAAAAGTGCACACAGGGTGTTTAAATTTGCCACCAAACTAGGGGACAAACGGATTAGAGACATGATCAAGATCTATCTTTCAAGATGTCTCTCCATTGCCCGTTATGGGGCCGGGGCCTGGGGATTTGTCTCGGCCGGGAGCCTACAAGTGGAGGAAAATCTCTTTTTAAAGAGACTTTTGTATCTGCCTAATTTTGCTTCTAATGATCTAGCCCACAGAGAGCTCGGAATCCAACATCTGTCCGATCTGATTTCTCTGAGACCATTAATGTTATGCCGTTCGATCTGGTAGAAAGAGGAGACAGCCCTAAATAGAGCTATTATCAGTGACTGTCTCTCTGTTGATAATCATTTAAAGATCCCGTGGATAAAATGTATAATTAATAGTTACCAAGAAATCGATAGCTTTAATGTAAAAGTGGACAGATATGCTGCCTCAGGTTTATCCAAAATCGAAATGAAGAATGTCTTTATGAACTATAATTTAGAGAGGTGGATTTGCAATAGCCACAAATTATCCACCTGTGTGTTCTATAGCAGATTTAGCGAGAGTGTGGGTTATCAATCACATCTGAGCCTAGTTACTAGAGCCTCCCACCGGTTTGTCTTAACGAGACTGAGGTTTGGGATTGTGCATAACTTGGTGGCCTTCCCTTCCCCCTATATGCACCCGGCTGGTCCGTGCCCTTGTGACAACATTTCAGCACAAAGCACTCTTCATTTTTTACTGCTATGTAAACTATATAGAAATTTCCGCATAGCCTTTTTAAAGCCTATTTTTGTCAAGTTTGGTGTTGGTACTGTACATGATTCTATGAGGCTGCTTTTTAATATGCATCATCCCGATGTTTGCTTGTTTACTGCCACTTTCCTTCTTAAAGCAAATATTGCAAGGAAAAGTATGATCTTTTAATTATTTATTCTTGTTCTACCATGATTTTATACTTGTTACTGTAAACTGTTATGAAATTATTATGTGCTTTTATGGACATTGTTTTTATGTACCGAATAAAGCCTTATGAAATGAAATGAAATGAAAATAATCCAATGCTAGAAAATGCAACCTGCATCACAGATTGGCGACTCAGAAATAACTTGCGAAAATTAAACTAATTGCACAATAGGTGTGGTTTATATAGTGTTTTATTTTTTAGTAGTGGATCCGCCTATTTAGATGTCACGTTTTACAGTTTACACGTGCTCACGTTTTAACTGTTTTACTTCTGCACGTGTTGGGAAAAGTTACAATCTGTGAAGCTGTAAAGGTTTCGATTTCCATAGCAACACGTATAAGGTATTATTATCTACATAGGTTGGAGAGTTTAAAAAGTGTTACTCTGTAAACTGTGTACTTTGCATTCTCATGATTAAAAACATCTAAATAGAAGACACAAAAAAATATCGTTAACATTAGAAGAAAAAAAAATGATTAACAGGTGTTATTACTAGGCTTCTTAATTAAAAAAATTCTTGCATTTGTAAATCGTAAACCTACCCTCGGAAAGGTGTGCTGGCGCTTGGGACGTTGAGAAGATTAAGCAAGGTATTACTTACAGTAGGATAGTAGTGGAAAGGGGCGACCACTCGGTCCCCCCGAACGTATGGCAGAGTGCCTCGATCCCCCCGGGAAGCCATTTTGGGCGGGAGGCGCGTCTCGGCTGGTATGCCCGAAGCGGCGTAGCCGGGGCGCGCTTTTTCCCGCCCTAGAGTGGGCTGGCCTAGACACTGACGCGGCTGGCCACGCCCTCGGGGCAGGCAGGGGCGGGTTTACGCCCGCCCTGAAGATGGATAAAAAGGGACGCAAGACCAGAAGACATCCTCTTGTTCCTGTGCTCTGAAGCTGCACCTCCTCGCTGCACGTGAGCTCGAGACGGAACGAAGAGCCAATTTTGAGCGTTTTAATCGTTCTCGTTTGTTTTACAGTTACTTTGTTGGAGAATGCCGAAGAAGGTGGGAAAGCGCATGACTACTGACCAGATGCTGCGTGTTCTCATGAAGGAGATGTCCGAGCTAAAGAAGCGGGTGGACAAGAATGAGGAAGGGGGTCCAAAACGTCCTTTGGCGGGAGCAGCCCCGGGAGGGAAAAACAAGAGGCCCAGGAGGGGGGCAGCGGGTGAAGACATCCCGGGTCCCAGTGCCCCGCTCGAGGCTCCAACTCCCGTGCCGGAGGAGGGGAATCCAATTCCCGTTGTGGTCACCCCCGTGTCCGAGGATGATATGCCGCCCGAGCTGGCAGCACAATTGGCAGCGTGGTTGGGTAAAGGTAACGAGGGCGCCACGGCTGTCGATGCGCAGGCGCTGATAAAGCAACTGCGTGAGAAACGGGAAGCAGCCAAGGTGCCCGTGCCGGCTGCAGTAGGGGACAAGACACCAGGGACGATTGCGACCACAGAGGCAGCGTCAGGTGCAGGTAAGCGGCCATTGCCGATCGCGAGGGATGAGTCAACACCCTCTCGGAGAGAAAAGTTGGGGCAACATGTTCCTTTGGCAATTAAGGAAAAGATTTGGGCGGGGGAGTATGTGAACATTTTCTCACTGCTTGTTGATCATTATGAGGTAGAGCATGTAAAGAGTCAGAAGGATCTCATGCATCCGAGTGTTTGGCGCGCAAAAATGGCCGCCTTTAAAGTGAATGAGAATATCGGCAATTGGGGCAATGCTTGGGGAATCTTTACATCAATCTTGGGGGAACGTAGACCTGAGTTGCTTTCCGAGTTCCCAATCTATCAATCACGAATCATGGGGTACTCGACATCGCACCAGGGTAATCATTGGTTCTGTTACGATAATCTGTTCAGAAAGGAAAAGGAGCATAATAAAAGTTTAACCTGGGATTGTTATGATTCCTTGACTTGGGATAAAATGAAGGAGTCAGGAATGTTGAAAATGCCGTTGGTGGGAAGTAATGTTGGCGAATCCTCCCGGCAATATGCGGGGACGCCCTTTCGATCAGGTACGGGTGCCGACGATTACTCGAAACCTGCCGGCAATACCGGAAAAAGGGGTTTCTGCTTTAATTACAACAGAGGTAAATGTACTAGACCCCAGGGATCGTGTAAATTCAAACATGAATGTAGTGGTTGTGGGTCGTCCCATCCTGAGTCCTCGTGCAGAGCCAAAACGGGTGATAACGGGGGGAGAGGAGGTGCCAAACAGGTCTAATATAGTCCGAGGGGCGCCTTTACCTACCCCAATTGATACCCTGGCGATGATTCCCTGGCTCAGTGAATACCCGGATCGTACTTCTGCTGGGGTGCTGCGGAACGGGTTTTCGTATGGTTTCCGCATCCCGGTAGGGGACTTTCAGGGTGTGGAAAAGTGTAAAAATCAACTTTCCGTCCTGCAGCATACGACTGTAGTACAGGATAAGATCCGGAAAGAGGTGACTCGAGGTCGGGTCGCCGGCCCGTTTAGTTTACCCCCGGTCCAGAATTTTGTTTGTTCTCCCTTAGGGGTAGTCCCCAAGAAAGACCCCGGTGAGTTCCGACTGATTCATAATTTATCAGCTCCACGAGGTCTTTCCGTAAATGATGCAATCGATCCAGAAGTGTGTTCGGTGCGGTACGCATCCTTCGATGAGGCCGTAGCCATTTTAAATCGCCTGGGGCCCGGGGCGCTGATGGCGAAGTCAGATATCGAGTCAGCGTTCCGATTGCTCCAGCGTCTCCTAGGATTCATGTTTCAGGGTTGTTATTACATGGATAGGTGTATGCCAATGGGGTGCTCTATATCCTGTGCTTATTTCGAGAAATTCAGTAGTTTTCTACAATGGGTCTTCACAAAGAAAACAGGTTTCCAAGATGTAATGCACTACCTTGATGATTTTCTGTTTCTTGGGGCAGCCGGGGATCTTGAATGTGGCCGGGCCTTGGCCGAATTTTGTGTGTTAATGAAACAGTTTGGTGTGCCATTGGCACCGGGTAAAACAGTGGGTCCTACGACTTGCCTCGAGTTTCTGGGGATCGAGTTGGACTCCATTGAAGGGTGTTTCCGTTTGCCAGCTGAGAAAGTGGTGAAGTTCAGGGCTGCGCTGCAAGTGTGTATAAATGCATCAAAAGTTACGCTGCAACAATTACAGCAGTTGGTGGGACAGTTGAATTTTGCCCTGAGGGTAATACCAATGGCCCGCCCCTTTTCCCGTTCAATTGCCCAAGCGATGGTCGGCCTTAAAGAGTGCCATCATCGCACGAGACTATCAGCCGAGATCCGCCAGGACATGCGAATTTGGTTAGCATTTCTGGCGGACTTCAATGGTAGAATCGTCTGGAATGAACCAGCCGTGTCTTCTGAAGAGCTGGGGCTGTGGACAGATTCAGCAGGAAGCATAGGTTTTGGCGCCATCTTCGGCACGAAATGGTCGGCACAAAGATGGCCGACATGGTGGCATGAGAATGGTCTGACGAGTAATATTGCTTTCTTGGAACTGTTTCCCATCTTGGTGGCCTTGAGAACATGGCCCGATGGGTTCAAAGATCACTCTGTCATATTTTGGTCTGACAATATGACCGTGGTCGAGTGCATCAATAGTCAGGCAGCACGTTGTAAACTGATTTTAAGACTGCTTAAGGAAATTGTTTTACTATGTATGCAATTGAACGTGCTATTCAGAGCAAAACATGTTCCAGGGGTGATGAATCATGCGGCTGACGCACTGTCTCGTTTTCAAATGCAGGCTTTTTCGGGTTTCCTCCCCTCAGCGGACCCAGAGCCGGCACCCTTTCCCGAAGCTCTCTGGTCTCTCGGTGCCCCGAACTTCGTCACCTCGTGGGAGAGAGTCTAGCACCAAGGACGAGGAAGGCATACGAAGGGGCGTTTCGGGCCTATTTAGCCTTTTTGGGGAGTGATAGAGAGCGACTTTGGGGTCACGAGGAATGGGTAGTGAATTTCCTGATGTCCTTACGTAGGGCTGGGAAATCGGTGGCTACGGCCCAGAGGCATCGTGCTGCCATTTCCTTTGTTGCCAGAGCACACGCTATCCAGGACCCAACAGCGTCTTTCGTTGTACAGAAAGCGCTGCGTGGGTGGCAACGCCTTGAGGGTCGCAGAGTAGATGAAAGGCGCCCGATAGGTTTGGATAGATTGTCCCAGTTGTTGGCCACACTCCCGGCCACATGTTCATCCCAGTTTGAGGCGGTGCTGTTCCGAGCCGCTTTTACGCTAGCATTTCACGGAGCAATGCGGGTAAGCGAACTAGTTGCAAGGAACAAACTGGATGTGGCAGGGGGTTTGTGCCAGGAACACGTTCAGATCAGGGGAGAAACAATGACTGTCTCCTTTGTAAAATCCAAGACTGATCAAGATGGGATGGGTGACTGCGTCATCATACGCAGGATTCCTGGGTCCTCCATATGTCCGGTAAAGTGTTTAGAGGATTACCTAGCACGAAGGGTGGCATCATGGGGGGGGACTTTGTTAAGACACGCTGACGCCACCCCACTGACCAAATTTCAGTTTCAGCGGGTGCTTGCGATGTCAATTGCCGCTGCGGGCTTGAACCCGGGCGAATTTGGGACCCATTCCTTTCGGATAGGGGCTGCTACGGAAGCTACAGCCAGGGGTCTTAATGTTGAGCAAGTGAAACGAGTGGGGCGTTGGTCCTCCAATTGTTACAAGAGATACGTGCGGTTGCACATGTTGTGAAGCTGTAATAATGTACTCACGCTTCTTGTTTTTGTTTGGTTTTCAGTTACGCAAGCCTACGAGGCGGGGCGGACTATGCAGTCGACCCTACACCGGGCCAGCGGTCTGACATCACCGGCTGTGAAAAAGGAGGTGTGGGTCGTGGGCCACTCATACGTGAGGCGTGCTGCAGACGTATTCAAAGCAGGTGACATGACTCACGTAGCTGGGGAATACGGGTACAGGATGTCCTTCTACGGAAGGGGCGGTCTCTGTATTGACCAGTTTCAAACATTTTTCGAGGGTTTGTTAGGGCGGACAAGGTCACCGCCGTCTATAGTTATAGTGCATGTTGGGGGTAATGATTTGGTCACCATCGGTAGACGACTACTCCTGGAGGCAATGCTTTCCACCGTAAGTTGGTTGGCGAGGAGAGTTCCGGGGTGCACGATTGCATGGTCCCATTTGATTCCACGAAAGGTGTGGCGGGGGGCTATCTCTATTCCTGCTTTGAACCATTCTGTTAGAAAGCTTAACAATAAAGTGAGTAGGTTGTTCCGTTCCAGGACATTGCATTCTATTTCTCATAGCTGTATTAATGATGACAGTATGTATTTGGGGGATGGTGTGCATTTGTCTTGGGTGGGGAATGAGTTACTCTTAGGAGACTTTTTAGCATGGTTAAAATCGTTGAAACATGACCTTTAGGTAGGAGTTGTGTGGGGGGTCCGGATAGCCGGTCAACTATCCGGCCTGTGGCGGTAAGGTCATGATCGGTGAGCACTAATTGGAAGATCCCTATGAGTGGGCGTCACCCAACACGGATGGGAGCGCTCGGGGGAGGTGGCCTTTGGCCCCTCAACGGGGAGGCGGTCCCTTCTAAGGATGGGTCGCCGAAAGAAGAGGAAAGGTGGTCAAGGCCCCTTCCTGTGTAGGAGGGGTTACAGCCCCCTCCTGGGGAATTTCCCGGGGCCAGTGACATCTGCGACGGCAGATGCGGTAAGTTGTGTGGGGTTGGGGGGAGGTCTACGATACCTTCTAGATACCTCACACGAGTCTTCGAACGACCTTTAACTGGCGTCGAGTTGATAAGTGCCCCCGTCAAGTCAAGGGAAATTGGTAGTAGTTGCACTTGAGTACGCCTCAGTGCTGTCGCCCCTCCAAGTGGGGGGGGTATGTCTGGTTAGGGATCTTGACACCGGTTACGACCTTGCCGTTGGCCCTTAAACGTTAGGATGTACAATTTCAATATTTCAAGTAAATGTTTTGTAGGATGTTAGTTCGGCTAGGAGAACCTCTGTATTAGAGAATCTGTTAAGGTTAGCCAAACATCGCAATGTGGTATGAAATTGTACATTAATGTTTAAATGTTTATAATTTTTTGTTTTAATAAATACGGCCGGGAGGGTCACTCCCTCCCACTTCCAAAAACTTCAAGAACTGTTTCCGGTTTCCCTCCTTTGGGGATTGTGTTGAGAGGGGGTGGCGGGTATCTCAGCCATATGGAAAGGGGCGACCACTCGGTCCCCCCGAACGTATGGCAGAGTGCCTCGATCCCCCCGGGAAGCCATTTTGGGCGGGAGGCGCGTCTCGGCTGGTATGCCCGAAGCGGCGTAGCCGGGGCGCGCTTTTTCCCGCCCTAGAGTGGGCTGGCCTAGACACTGACGCGGCTGGCCACGCCCTCGGGGCAGGCAGGGGCGGGTTTACGCCCGCCCTGAAGATGGATAAAAAGGGACGCAAGACCAGAAGACATCCTCTTGTTCCTGTGCTCTGAAGCTGCACCTCCTCGCTGCACGTGAGCTCGAGACGGAACGAAGAGCCAATTTTGACCCACCCACCAGCCCCTGAGGACAGCCAGTTGTTTTAATAAATTTGATCAATTATTCTATTTCGTTTACAGGTTATTGTAGTGTTGTGTTGATATTGAATGTGTAATAAAGATTGGTCTAATTTGACAAGTTTGCGATTAAAGAACTTCGGATGTAAGGTCCATTTATAAACAGGCTTTTTCGGTCATAGTGGCCAATGTAGTTTCGTTTAGTTAGCATTTGTCGTATTTATTTTGGTCGGGCGGTAAGGTCATGATCGGTGAGCACTAATTGGAAGATCCCTATGAGTGGGCGTCACCCAACACGGATGGGAGCGCTCGGGGGAGGTGGCCTTTGGCCCCTCAACGGGGAGGCGGTCCCTTCTAAGGATGGGTCGCCGAAAGAAGAGGAAAGGCGGTCAAGGCCCCTTCCTGTGTAGGAGGGGTTACAGCCCCCTCCTGGGGAATTTCCCGGGGCCAGTGACATCTGCGACGGCAGATGCGGTAAGTTGTGTGGGGTTGGGGGGAGGTCTACGATACCTTCTAGATACCTCACACGAGTCTTCGAACGACCTTTAACTGGCGTCGAGTTGATAAGTGCCCCCGTCAAGTCAAGGGAAATTGGTAGTAGTTGCACTTGAGTACGCCTCAGTGCTGTCGCCCCTCCAAGTGGGGGGGGTATGTCTGGTTAGGGATCTTGACACCGGTTACGACCTTGCCGTTGGCCCTTAAACGTTAGGATGTACAATTTCAATATTTCAAGTAAATGTTTTGTAGGATGTTAGTTCGGCTAGGAGAACCTCTGTATTAGAGAATCTGTTAAGGTTAGCCAAACATCGCAATGCGGTATGAAATTGTACATTAATGTTTAAATGTTTATAATTTTTTGTTTTAATAAATACGGCCGGGAGGGTCACTCCCTCCCACTTCCAAAAACTTCAAGAACTGTTTCCGGTTTCCCTCCTTTGGGGATTGTGTTGAGAGGGGGTGGCGGGTATCTCAGCCATATGGGCTAAGATGCTGATGGACTATGGAATCGAACTGTGAACGGTGTTGTTGAAAGTCAGGTATTATTGGTTGCTGTGTCATACTTTTACCACACTTATATGTTAATTACTGCTAATTAAGTTGAAAATATTCTTAAATTATAAGTAGGAATGCTTGATTTATGTTTTTACTGATGTTTAGAGAAAAATACAAACAGAAAAGTATTTATTTTCCGTTTTGTATTTATTTTAAACTGTGCATAAAAACGGAAATTGGGTTATTTTTTGAGTGTTTGTAAATGCTGTCAAAGATGGGAAGTAGGGAAATAGGTCTGTCGTTCTCAAAGTAAAAGGGTCAAAACAGTGAAAGACTTTTAGAAAAGATCCTTAAAGAGCAATATATTTTCTTGTATAATAAAATTTGCACATTTTAATATGAAAATTGTGTATAGTTTATCATCTAAGAGTGTTTACATGAGTGAAAATGGTCAGTCTTACAGCCATGAGTGCATATTTATCAGTAAAATAAATGTGGAAATATACTAATTTCAGATTATTTTTTTTAAAAAATCCAAAATATATATGTGTAATTGGATATACAATTATTTAAAAAAAATATGGATAAATATAGATGAAAATGTCCAAAAAAGAAATACCATAAAACCAGGAGGTATAATTATAAGTAAAAAAACACTACTGTTAAGTTCTTTTTTACTATAAAAAGTATACACGTTTTTAAATTTTACTTAACAAACACTATAGGTTATATGGATATTGTAGCTAGATATTGACATTTAACAAACATTTGAAATTCACTGAAAAAATCATAGGTTTCAGTTACGTAAAAGTTAGAAATTATCATTTAAAAAACCTTTGAAATTCATTGAAAAAAACCATAGGTTTCACACACGTTATAGTTAGTAATTAGCATTTAAAAAACCTTAAAAATTCACTGAAAAAAACATAGGTTTCACACATGTTATAGTTACCTGGACATTTCACTCATACAAAACAATTGAAATTCCCCTGTTATAGTTAGTTCAGCTTACTATAAATCGCGCGCCCATAATGCACTGCTGATGACATCACATATTACATCACTCATGACATGGTCAGTGACATCACTCATGACATCTCTCATGACATCTCAAATTACATCACTGATGACATTACTGATGACATCATAATTGTGAAAGAGTGGCAGACCTCCTCTCAGTGTAATATAACCTTTGATACACAAATTCAAAAATAGAAACAAAAATTTTCAAAAAATTGAGATATCATTATGAGTTACAAAAACCAATTCAGTAATTCCACCATCTACATACATATCCACTTATTCAACAGCAGTTCTATATAGTCACTCATACATGTACTCACTCATGATATGTACTTACACACCTATACATCCTGTTACACACCAACACTCATCCATAGAGTTACTCACACACATACTCACACATTCAAATAAACTATTGAACATCCATTTATTTGCATATACAGCTATATACACATCACTGCACTTACTTTTACAAAAACATCCACATACTTACTCTCTTAAACAATCACTTATAGAAACACATACTTATTTATACAGGAACTCTTCCAATCTCTCACTCTCGCATATAGTCACTTATATACATCAATACTCACATATACTAGACATATGTAGTTACTCATAAAGATACTATTGAGACAGTAATTCACTCACTAACACACCCATACACACACTCATCCACCCATACAGTCCTGCACACATACTGTCTTCAAAACACATACAGTGAGTCACTCATTCATGCATCTATGTGCTAAGTAATACCCCCACCAAACCATACAGACACTCATACTGATACTCAAAAAAACAATAATAACCCTTATACACACTCATGTAGCTACTCGCCAACCCATGCAGCCACTTATACACAAAGTGAGACATTGATACAAATATTTACATATTTAAACATTTAATCAATTTTACAAAAAAAATCCATTTAGACACTTATTTACCCATTTATTCTTCCATGGACCTTTAGATATACATATATAAAAATATTTATTTTTCAGAAAGACAGACATTCACTGGATGATATCATCAGTGATGTCATCAGTGATGTAATTTGGGATGTCATCAGTGATGTCATGAGTGATGTCACTGACCATGTCATGAGTGATGAAATATGTGACGTCATCAGCAGTGCATTGCGGGCATGCGAGTTATAGTTAGCTGAACTAACTATAACGGGGGAATTTAAATGGTTTTGAATGAGTAAAATGTACAACTAACTATAACATGTGTGAAACCTATGGTTTTTTCAGTGAATATATATATATATTTATATATATCACCTACTGGCGGTCGCCAGTAGGTAGTTATAGTTAGGATTTTTTTCAATGTTAAATCTCAAAATTCTATTTGGAATAACTTTGGCGCCGGTTGACGAATCTGCCTGAAAATTTCCTCAAAATGGCCTCGTTGAGCTCCGGTCCTTCCCTGAAAGTTTGGGGGGATGCGTCAAGCGGGGGCCGAGATAAAAGGGGGGGTCCCAAAACACGTTTTCTCCATGTTAATTTCCATAGGGCGGTCGACCTCACTTTTAGCCCGAACGGCTGAATGGATTTACACCAAACTTGGCAAAATAGTAGGGACTGGTAGCCCGATGTGCCTTTGCTATGTCTCAAGATATGTGCTCTAGTGGATTTTGAGTAAATTAGCTTAAAAAAATATATATATCTATAGGCTCGCCCCGGTATGCACACCGGGGAGCGCACCGGGCGTGCTACGCGATTTGCGCACAGAAAGCTGATTGACTCACGGGTGTCTGTAAACATTCCAAACAGTCCGGTGCGGCCGCCATCTTGTGTCTCGGTTGGATCGAGACACAAGAGGTGACATAAAAAAAAGGGGGAAATGACCATAGGGGGGCAGGGTAGACCCCTCCCTGACCCCCTAGGTTTGATGTGGGGGCTAAAATAGGGTCCCGCGGGGCATTTAAAAAAATTAATTCAATTTGCGCGGGGAGCGCACCGGGGAGCGAAGCATGGGGAAAATCCAGGGCCTTATTTATGAAGGCCTTGCGACAGTTTTGCACCGCCTGTGCCTCACTTTTTGTGACGCACCAGCGGTGTAAAAAATGTGCCTCGTTGCGCTATATTTAAAAAGTGATGCATCTAGGTAGATGGGTTACTTTTTAAAACCCTGCGCCACATTATACCTGCGTCAGGTATAATGTATGCAGAAGGGGCATTTCACCACAAAAAGCCTCGTAATAGTGACGCAGTGTAATCTATGAGATTTCACTGCGTCACTTTTAGGACGCTGTTGCGTCAAAATCTTGCGCCTGCCTCACAGCAGGCGTAAGACTGACGCAAGACCTTTCACATGGGGCTTTCCCCATGGGAAAGGATGCATTACTGGAGTTGCGTCATTTTTGTGACACACTCCAGCAATGTGTCACTTTTGCGCTTACAGATACGTCAGATAGGATTTTTTTCCTATGGGACTTTTGAAAATTCTATGTCTAATAACTTTGGCGTTTGTGGACGGAATCGGCTGAAACTTTCAAGAAAATGGCACATTCTGTTTCTGAGCAGGCTTGGAAAATTTGGGGGGGTTTCGTCAAGGGGGGGCCGAGAAAAAAGGGGGGTCCCAAAACGCGTTTTTCCCATGTTAATTTCCATAGGGCGTTTGGCCTCACTTTTAGCTCGAACGGCTGAATGGATTTGCACGAAACTTGGCAAAATTGTAGGGACTGTTAGCTTGATGTGCCTTTGCTGGGTCTCAATATATGTGCTCCAGTGGATTTTGAGAAATGAACGTTTAAAAAAATTTATATATCTGTGACAGCGTCCTGGATAGCACACCAGTTCGCGTACTTTTCGCGTAACGGAGCTTTGCAAAGCGAAGCTGATTGGCTCTCCGGTGTCTGTCAACATTCTAAACAGTCCGTAGCGGCCGCCATTTTGTCTCTTGGTAGGATCGAGAGACAAGAGGAGGCCAAAACGAAGGGGAAAATAAAGGAAAGGGGGCAAGGTAGACCCCTTCTGACCCCCTAGGATTGATGAGGGGGATATTAAAGTGCCCCGCGGGTCCCAAAAAAATAAATAAATAAATAATCGAGCAAAATCAGTGGGCCACTAATGGGATCTCTTTTTGACCTCGCTAAAATAGAAACATTAGGAACAACCCTTCATGAGAAATACGAAACTAGTGAGATGAACTGAGCTCCACACCATGATGGCTGCAAGACAGCTCGGCTCCGCCACCCACCCCGCCCAAAATAACGATAAACTCTATGCAAATATTATAAATATATACAACACACCAGCAAAGTAACAGGGTAAAACATTTTATTAAATAACTCCCATCTGCGCTGTTCGTGAGCGTTTTTTTTTTTGCTGCGTGACGTCTGTTAACGTTCGATTCGATGGAAATCAGGAACTGTTGACTTTTGTCACTGCGATTAAATATTTTGTTAAAAATAATTGTTATAAATTAATTCGTATTGATAAACATTGTCTGCGCCATCTTGCCTTTTTTGCAATGCCACACTTTTGTTGAGCACGGCAGCCATTTTAGATGCCTTGACCAGACCCACTCTCTGCACGCCGCTGATCCTCAGCATGGCTCCCCACCCTCGCAAGCATCTCCCCCACGCACTGGTCACCCCCGATCTCGCTCTCATGCATGGGCCAGAAACCTCCTCCCATGTGCGCTGCTCTTCCCTGAGAATCACACCCTGTGCCCGCCCGACACCACCCTTTCACCCTATTCACTACCGCATCCTCTGACACTCTTCTTCCTCTGTGTCCGATTGTTCAGGCCGGTCCCAGGCTATCACCTAGCCCTGCAGATGTAGTTTATGGCCCCAGCTGTAGAGAATCACCCCTCTTCAAAGGAGTTACAGTAGATCTGTCACACCACACGCATTCCTACTACCTGATAACCATCCTGTATTGTGCTTGGGGAGGGGATTCTCACTGTGAGGGTGTGTGGGACCGAGCCTGAAGCGGAAGATTCCAGGGATGCCTCTTTGTACATCAAAGTTTTTACAATTATGTGTCACATTATAAATATATAGTACTCCAACAAAGTAGGATTATAACACTTTAATAACTTTTAAATATATAGAACGCAACAAAAACAGTAAATACATTTAAACATTTTTTTGAAAAAAGAAGCAACAATGGTCAGTAGCTGTGTTTTGTGCGAATAGTCCCAAGGCAGCACAACGTGCTGAGTTCTGGAGGGCACCCAGGTGATGTTACCTGGGTGCCGCACTGGTTTTTGGTATCCTACAATGCAGCTCCGAAAAACGGCGTGGGGCGTCCCGGGGGGTGCGTGGGGAGGTCTCGTCAGTAGCGGTCTGTTGTGCGAATAGTCCCAAGGCAGCAGAACGCGCTGAGATGTGGATGGCACCCAGGTGATGTCCAGTAAGTTGTCGCACTGGTTTTGGCATTCTACAATGCTGCTCCGAAAAACGGCGTGGGGCGCCCCGGGGGGGGGGGGGGGGGGGGAGGCGGCGTGAACGGGTCTCCCCAGGTGGAGGCTCGTCGGCTGTACTGGGGCGCCCCTTTACCGTTTCAGTTGCCATTCCGCCCGCTTTTGCTACACTGTGCCTCATCCGCCATTCAGCTGTTTATCGCCCGCTCTTGCGGCTACAGCGTCTCGCTCACCATGTAGTTGAGTTGCGCCCACTCTTGCGGTGCAGCGATAGGCGGCTGCCACAGGACTCTTAAAATGGCGGACGGCTCTTCGGATTTGGGCCTGGTCCACTAACATGGCCCTGGGACACCTTGGAACTCGGACGTCCCCTGAGCCTTGAAGATTTTACAAAAGTCTTGGGGGCTCCCGACTCCTGCAGGCTTCCGGTGGGGAGCGGCTGCCATGATTGCTCGCGGAATGACCACGATGGAGCCACGAGATGGTGGTGCTCTCAGGCTGACGCCAGCTTTAGTCTGAAACATCTAGAAACAAGGTGGGGCTTTCATCGTTTGGGAAAAAAAATGTTTTAATCCAATGAAAAGTGATATTTTTAGGTCATATGATCAAGCCTTCCATCATTAGGAAACCAAAATTAAAATGAACCAATGAAAAGTTTTATAAAGAAGTCACATGACCTGTTATGCTTACGTTACGCGCTGCTATAAAAAGCGTAGAAAATCCGTTGGCATGTGAGGCGGCGTCAGTAGCGGACCGATGTGCGAATAGGCCGAAGGCAGCACAACGCGCCGAGATCCGGATGGCACCGAGGTGGTGTCCAGCAAGTTGCACTGGTGTGGCCATCCTACAATGCTGCGCCGAAAGTCGGCGTGGGGTGCCTGGGGGGGGGGGGGGAGGTGGCGCAAACTGGCCTCTCTCGCCTCCCCAGGTGGAGGCACCTGATGTGCAGTGCGGCGCCCCTTATCTTTTCACTCGCCGTCCAGCAGAGTTGCGCCCGCACTTGCTGCTACAGTAGGCCGAAGGCAGCACAACGCGCCAAGATCCGGATGGCACCGAGGTGGTGTCCAGCAAATACCCGCACTGGTGTGGCCATCCTACAATGCTGCGCCGAAATTCGGCGTGGGGCGCCCCGTTGGCCTGTGAGGTTGCGTCAGTCAGTGGGGGCTGTTTGAGAAAGCAATGTGATGCTGTGCGTCGCCCCCAAGATGGAGGCTCCTCGGCTGCAGTGGGGCACCCCTTGGTGTTTCACTCGCTATCCAGCTGAGTTGCGTCCGCACTTGCGGCTACAGTAGGCCGAAGGAAGCACAACGCGCCGAGATTTGGATGGCACCGAGGTGGTGTCTAGCAAGTTGCCGCACTGGTGTGGCTATCCTACAATGCTGCGCCGAAAGTTCCATGGTCCGGCGGAACTTTTTTCCTTTTCCTTTCTGCATCTTGTCCCACAATCCGTTTAACCTTTAGACACGACCAGGTCCCTGAATGTGTGCAGGGGGACGCTATTGATTGAATCAAAATGGCGGTTTCACACAAAGCTGACTCAAGCGTTGCTGGTGATGCTATACAGACAAAAAATGGTTTTCAGTTTGTACATTCTTCAGGATTTTTCCATCCAAGTCTGCTTGAGAGTTTGTAGAACAATGGCTTTAGATCTTGCCCTCCCCTCTTTTGACTGTTGGTCTTGTTGCCTATGTCTTCTGTTGTCATTTAACTGAACCTTTTTTGACTGCCGAAAGGGGTTCTGGTCCGACCGCTGGTTGGTTGAGATATTTTGACTATATCCTGGACCTGCCCGGCCTCGCCCAAAATGGCGCCGGTATAAATGGGACTCGTACCTCCTTGTTGTGTACTGGTTGCACAACCTTGATATCACGAGATACGTATGCAGTTTTGAACCACATGGCGGGCGGGAATGAGAATTGATTGAATATTTCGACATCCCTATTGATATTAAGTTCTGATGTGTTATTGATTACTGTACTATTGAAAGTTCGAATTAACGTCACCCATGGCACTTGCCCGCAAATGTATATCTAGATAATTTTATTGTAAGTGGCCCTGTCGTATTTTAATAACAAAATGTACGTCCACCGATTCCGCAACTGTTAGACACCTTAGTTCTTGCAACCTAATGGCCCGCTCGTTGCGTTCCTCTACAGTGTAAATGTCTCCTCATCATATACGATTCCAGTTTGCTCCGTGGCCGGCCCACGTGGTTATAGGCCCGTATTTGTATACTGACATTTTCACAATAAAGGTTTTTAAAACAAAACATGGTAGTAGTATTTACATTGGTAAAGTTTTTAATTTTAGTTTCGGTTTTCGAATCAGTAAAAGGAAAGGGAAATAAAGCAGTCCAATTACATGACGGATAAAAGGTATAATACGCAGGAACGCAGTAAAGATAAATGGTCAAGGGCTGTTGTGTTTTTTACTCCTGCAACATAAAGTGATCGATAAGAATCTGATATTCGGGCGTATCGGCGACTAAGACAGCAGGCCGAGCATCTTTTGCTCAACGGCTCCTTCATGGGACGAAGAAACGCCCTTTTGCTAGAAAAAGGAATATATTTTACTTGCAGGACAGTTGTAAATTTTCCGGGAAAATACATTAGCCTGGAACATTATAACATATATGTTTAAGAAAAAAGAATGTTCGAAAGCAATAAAAAGCGTAATTTTTAGGTCATAAGCCTTCCATCATTAGTATAACAAAAGTAAAATGAACCAATGAAAAGTTTTATTAACAAGTCACATGACCTGGTAT
Source organism: Lissotriton vulgaris (assembly GCF_964263255.1). Lineage (NCBI taxonomy): Eukaryota > Metazoa > Chordata > Amphibia > Caudata > Salamandridae > Lissotriton > Lissotriton vulgaris. The sequence continues at coordinate 25,018 of NW_028251543.1, forward strand.
GCTTACGTTACACGCTGCGCGCCGCGCCCCGGATCCCTCCCGGGAAGCTGCGCTTCGCGCACAGGAGTACTTCCGGGTGCGCTAACGCGGCGTGTCATATAACGCATTACGCGACAACGTAGGTCCAGAATATAGTCAAAATGTCTCCACCAACCAGCGGTCGGAACACAACCCCTTTCAGCAGTCTAAAAAGTTCTGTTAAATGACAACAGAAGGGACAGGCAACAAGAACCATCAGTCAAAGAGGGGAGGGCAAGTTCTTCCCTACCGGGTCACATTGGGGCGCTACCGGAACTGATCGAATTGGTAGTCTACAGTGTTTTTGGATGTTTCAGACTGAAGCTGGCGTTAGCATGAGAGCACCACCATCTCGTATCTCAGTCGTGGCCATTCCACGAGCAATCATGGCAGCCGCTCCCCACCAGAAGCCTGCGGGAGTCGGGGGCCCCCAAGACTTTTGTAGAATCTTCAAGGCTCAGTGGACGCTTTTGAGAATGGGGCCCAAGCCCTAGCAGACAAGCGTCTGAGTTCCAAGGTGTCCCATGGCCATTTTAGTGGACCACGCCCAAATCTGAAGAGGCGGCCGCCATTTTGAGAGTCCTGTGGCAGCCGCCTATAGTTGCATCGCAAGAGCGGGAGCAACTCAACTACATGGTGAGCGAGACGCTGTAGTCGCAAGAGCGGGCAGTAAACAGCTGAATGGCCGAAGAGGCACAGTGTAGCAAAAGCGGGCGGAATGGCAACTGAAACGGTAAAGGGGCGCCCCACTACAGCGTGTCTTCAGGTCAAACGGATTGTGGGATAAGGTCCAGAATGGAAGAGTCATCAAAAGGCAAAAAGTTCCGCCGGACCCCGGGAGCCGGCCGCCTATGTCGGGGGCGATCTTAGACCACGCCAGGGCAACACGACTTGGGGAGGGGGCAGAAGTCAAGCGCACCCTCCCAGTCCGCGCCACCACACCGTATGTTGAAAATCTGAAGCCATCGTTCTACAAACTCTCAACCAGCCTTGGATGAAAAATCTTGAAGAATGTACAAACTGAAAACCAGTTTTTGTTTGCATAGCATCAGCAGCAACGCTTGCTATCAGAATGCATGAGTTTCATGCTCGATCGATTGAGCTAGCCGGATCAGGCAACAAAAAGTATAAAATAGTTATGTAAATAGTTATTTAATAAAATGTTTTACCCTGTTACTTTGCTGGTGTGTTGTATATATTTATAATATTTGCATAGAGTTTATCGTTATTTTGGGCGGGGTGGGTGGCGGAGCCGAGCTGTCTTGCAGCCATCATGGTGTGGAGCTTAGTTCATCTCACTAGTTTCGTATTTCTCATGAAGGGTTGTTCCTAATGTTTCTATTTTAGCGAGGTCAAAAAGAGATCCCATTAGTGGCCTACTGATTTTGCTTGATTATTTTTTTTTTAACACGATTTTTCACTATCTGCAAAGACTAAACAGAGTATTGCGGCTTTGTGCTTGTTAGTAAATAGAGAATGAACCAAAGAGAATAAATTCTAAAATAGTAAATGCTTGGATAACAATCAATCAAATGGAGAGACAAGCAGGCACGACGGATTACAACGGGGGCAAAGGCCTGTGTTAACTACCCTTCACTATCTGCAAAGACAGAGTACTTCTAAGAGAAAAGAGGGGGGGGGCAGCGTTTAAAGCACATCAGCGTGCATAAACATGAAAATGTTTTTACCTATCACGTACTTGACATTTGACAGCTTTTGATATTTGTTATTAAAAAACCATTGAAATTCAATGAAAAAACCATAGGTTTTAGCCCATATATAGTTAGGGATTAGCCTTTTCAATACCTTATTTTACTCGCATAAAACCATTGAAATTCGCATATATAGTTAGATGCGCTAACTATATATCGCGCACCCGCAATCCACTGCTGATGATGTCACATATTACATCATTCATGACATGCTCAGTGACATCACTGATGACATCACTGATGACATCTCAAATGACATCACTGATGACATCACTGATGACATCTCAAAAGACATCACTGATGACAACATCCAGTGACTGTATGTTTCTGTAAAGTTAAAATATGTCTTACATATTGAAGAATGAGTGGATGTATAAGTGTCTGGATGAAGGATTTAGTAGGTGCATGACTGACTGTATGAGTGAGTGATTAAATGTGTCTCACTGAGTGAATGGGTTAGTGACTAAACTGTCTTAATTTGTGCATCATTATGTCTGTTGTTCTGTAAACTGCTGCATGTGTTGATCAGTAGCTATATGAGTAACTATATAGGTTATTGATTGGTTGCCCAAGTATTTGTATGGGAGACTGAGTGTGTGTGGGTGGCTGGGAGGTGTATGACTTTGTGCATAGATCTGTGAGCAGTTGATTCACTAGATGTATGGGTTAAAAGTGCATGTGGAAACAGCTGTATGGGCGGTTGACTGTGTGCATGAGTGTATTGGTGAGTGAATGGATATCTCAGTGCTACATGTCAAAGTAAGTACATATGTAAAACACAGTACATGTGAGAGTTGACATATATAAATAACTGTGCATAAGAGCCAGTGAATGTGTGATTGGCTGTATGGATCATTGTGAACTTGTATCAGGGATTGTATAAGAGAGTAAATATGTGTTAGTATATGTTTGAATAAGTAAGGTGTGTATAACTGTATAGTAGAGGAAATGGAGGTGTGATTGATTCTTTGCATGACTGACTAGGTGTGTGAGTAACTCCATGGATGAGTGACAGTCTGTGAGTTTTTGTTTACACTGAGTGTATCTAAGGTTATATTAGAGTCTGAAGAGGTTCATCGTAGTATCACATGAATGATGTCATTAGTGATGTGCTCAGTAATGTCAAATGAGATGTCAAATGAGATGTCATCAGTGATGTCATTTGAGATGTCTTCAGTGATGTCATCAGTGATGTCATCAGTGATGTCATTTGAGATGTCATCAGTGATGTCATCAGTGATGTCATTTGAGATGTCATCAGTGATGTCATCAGTGATGTCACTGAGCATGTCATGAATGATGTAATATGTGACATCATCAGCAGTGGATTGCGGGTGCGCGATATATAGTTAGCGCATCTAACTATATATGCGAATTTCAATGGTTTTATGCGAGTAAAATAAGGTTTTGAAAATGCTAATCCCTAACTATATATGGGCTAAAACCTATGGTTTTTTCATTTAATATATATATATATATATATATATTACCTACTGGCGGTCGCCAGTAGGTAGTTATAGTTAGGATCTACTTTCCATAGGAAATCCGCAACATTCTATTGGGAATAACTTTGGCGCCTGTGGACGAATCTTTGCGAATTTCTCCAAGAAAATGGCCCGCTCCTTACCTGAAAGTTTGGGGGGATTCGTCAAGTGGGGGCTGAGATAAAAGGGGGGTCCCAAAACGTGTTTTCCCATGTTAATTTCCATAGGGCGGTCGGTTTCACTTTTAGCCCGAACGGCTGAATGGATTTCCACAAAACTTGGCAAAATTGTAGGGACTGGTAGCCCGATGTGCCTTTGCTATGTCTCAAGTATGTGCTCCAGTGTATTTTGAGTAATTTAGGTTCAAAAAAATATATATATCCATGGCAGCGCCCCGGTACGCGCACCGGGGCGCGTCCCGGGCGCGCCACGCGACTTGCGTGTGAAAAGCTGATTGGCTCTCGGGTGTATGTAAACATTCGAAACAGTCCGCAGTGGCCGCCATCTTGTCTCTCGGTAAAATCGAGACACAAGAGGTGGCAAAAACAAAGGGGGGAAATGACCATAAGGGGGCAGGGTAGACCCCCCCTGACCCCCTAGGTTTGATGTGGGGGATATAAAAGGGCCCCGCTGGGCAAACATTTTTTTTTTTTTATTTTCCCGGGGGGAGCGCCCGGTACGCGCACTGGGTAGCATACCGGGGAGCGTACCAAAAAGCATACTATGGGGAAAAAAGAATGACAGTTTAAAAAAAATGTAGCTGTTTTTAAAAAAAAATTCTTTTTGTTGTTTTTTTTTTTATTGATTTAAGTACCTACATGTAGGTAGCAATGTAGAGAGCTAGGGGCAGATTTACAAGCCCCTTGCGCCACTTTTGCGTCAGTTTTCCCATGTTAAACATGACGCAAAGGTGGCGCAAGGGGCCTGTAAATTTGTCCCTTAAATTTAATGTACACCTTCTCCTCTGTAGATATCTTGCATGTTGTTACAGAAGTTATTGTGGTATATGGAATCCATACCATAGTCTGTCAAGAAAGCAGAAACAGATACTTTAAGCACTTCCTGAGAAGGCCTAGTGGATGATGGGTAGTGTATCCTGCTGCCTTATGATGAAAAAGAGATGTATATTACACTTTGTAGATAATATAGTGGGAGAAAGGAAGTAACTATGAGCAAACTTACTATGTAACACAAAAAAGTTGCACAGTATACTATAAGTCTCACTTTATATTATAATTATTTTGGTAGTACTTCATGAATTACATATAAAAATGAATAATGTGTCAAACTATTTTTAATTATTAAATATACATTTATTGTTCTGATTTTTCAAAATTTAAAAGAACTTCTAACATTAGATCATCTGGAATGTCCTCATTTTGAATGAATGATTCTATTTTTTCCACACTGTCAAGAAATTGTTGGTCCAGAGTCTGATCCATAAAGTTCAAGTCATCCATATCTTCCTCATGATTGGTTTCTTCAACTACTTCAAAAGAAATATTATTGTTGTCTTGTTTTCCTTCCATTTTGTTGCTGTAAATTGCATAAAAAATAACTATATCAGTAGAGTTAGGGTACTTTGGGGTTTAAGTTCAGACAGGTACTTCTGAGTTTTTTACAGTGAAGTAATTTTTGGGTAGTGTATGGTTTCAGGCAGGAAGTAGAACTATTAAAAAGTGCATGTGATGAAGCATAAGTAAATTCATAATTATACCAGAGAAGCCTAACTCAATTCATAAGTATAACAGAGAAGCCTTTCTCAATCTATAACTATTACAGAGGGACTGTATATAACTATCAGAAAACGTTTCGTCAAATTAACTTAAAGTGCACAACATAGTTCCCCTTCAAAAATATTAACTTACCTTTTTAAAAGCAGTTGAAGTGTCCTGCGAAAATTCTTTTGAAATGTCCCGCAGGTACTATTAGTCAAAATGGCTGTGTTTCCCTCTCATTTTTCATATATATTGATGTACATAACCAATCAAATGTCAGCACATAAAAGTAAAAAATGTAAGTAACATTTTAATTGGTTGTAAATTCTAATACTTTCATATGTGTTTTTGTCATGTAATTTACCTCAGGATATTTAGACAGGGCTACAGCCTAAATGCATCAATGGAATTTAACCAAATTTGGGAAAATGGTAGGGACTGGTATGTAGTAGGGCCTATTCTATATTTGGTGAAAATCTGTTCAGTGATTTTTATGTAATTTCATTTCCCACATTTTTTTGGGGAGCGCTTCCCGGTGCGCACCCGGGTACGCGCACCGGTAAGCGCTACGGGAGTCCGCCATTTTGTGTTTCGGTCGAATTGAGACACAATGTTGGGAATGGGTAAAAGGGGGCACGGTAGACACTTCCTGACCCTCTAGGTTTTCTGAGGGGAGTTTAGGAGGGGCATATATGTTAAAATAAAAAAATTTAAAAAATTAATTTTGCGGGGGGAGCGCCCAGTACGCGCACCAGGAGCGCTCCAGAGTGAAATATAAAAAAAAAACCAATGAATATACTTTAAAAAAATATATATATTATATTAATATACAATATAGGATTCATTTTTAAAAAAACATACCTTTCTAAGCTATAGATATTTGCGAAAAAATAACCTTAGAAATTCACTAAAAAACACATAGGTATGAGGCCCTATAAAAAGTTATGACTTAGCAGTTAAAAAACCTATGAAATACACAGAAAAAAACATAGGTTTCACACCAGTTATAGTTAGGAATTAGCATTTAAAAAACCTTTGAAATTCACTGAAAAAAACAGAGGTTTCACACCAGTTATAGTTAGGAATTAGCATTTAAAAAACCTAATAAATCCACTGAAAAAACCATAGGTTTGACACCAGTTATAGTTAGCTGGAAATTTTACTGACATAAAACCATTGAAATTCCCACGTTATAGTTAGTTGGACTCACGATAACTTGCGCGCCTGCAATGCACTGCTGATGACGTCACATATTACATCATTCATGACATGGTCAGTGACATCACTCATGACATCACTGATGACACCATCCAGTGAATGTGTGTCTTTCTGAAAAATAAATATTAGTGAGTAATGTTTAAATTTTGGTGTTGGTGAATATGGCTGAGATACCCGCCACCCCCTCTCAACACAATCCCCAAGGATGGGAAACCGGAAACAGTTCTGAACTTTGGAAGACGGGAGGGAGTGACCCTCCCGGCCGTATTTATTAAAATATGAAACAAAATTAAAACATTAAAATAACAGTTTCATATTATGTACAATTTCATTACCACATTGCGATGTTTGGCTAACCTTAACATATTCTCTAATACAAAGGTTCTCCTAGCCGAACTAACATCCTACAAAACATCTAACTTGAAATTTTGAAATTGTACATCCTAACGTTTAAGGGCCAACGGCAAGGTCGTAACCGGTGTCAAGATCCCTACCCAGAAATATCCCCCTCACTTGTGAGGGGCGACCGCACAGAGGTGTACCTCGAGTGCAACTACCAATTTCCCTTGACTTGACGGGGGCCCCAATAAACTCGACGCCACTTAAAGGTCGTCCGAGGACTCGTGTGAGGAATCTAGAAGGTAGCGTAGACCCCCCCCCCAAACCCCACACAACTTACCACATCTGCCGTCGCAGATGTCCTGGCCCCGGGAAATTCTCCGGGAGGGGGCTGTAGCCCATCCTACCCAGGAAGGGGCCTTGACCGCCTTTCCTTTCCTTTCGGCGTCCCATCCTTAGAAGGGACCGCCTTCCCCGTTGAGGGGCCAATGGCCACCTCCTTCGAGCGCTCCCATCCGTAATGGGTGACGCCCACTCTTAGGGATCTTCCAATTAGTGCTCACCGATCATGACCTTACCGCCACAGGCCGGATAGTTGACCGGCTATCCGGACCCCCCACAACACTCCTACCTAAAGGTCATGTCTTAAAGTCTTTAGCCAAGCTATACAGTCACCTATGAGTAACTCGTTCCCCACCCGGGACAAATGAACACCATCCCCCAAATACATACTGTCACCAGTAATACAACCATGCGAAATAGAATGCAGTGTATTGGAACGGAACAATCTACTCACTTTGTTATTAATTTTTCTTACTGAATGATTCAGAGCAGAAACAGAAATAGCCCCCCGCCATACTTTTCGTGGGATCATATGTGACCATGCAATCGTGCACCCCGGAACTCTCCTCGCCAACCAACTTACAGTGGAAAGCATCGCCTCAAGAGGAAGTCGTCTACCAGTGGTGACCAAATCATTGCCCCCAAGATGTACTATGACTATAGACGGCGGTGACCTCGTCCGCCCTAGCAAACCCTCAAAAAATGATCGAAACTGATCAATACAGAGTCCGCCCTTTCCGTAGAAGGACACACTGTACCCGTATTCCCCAGCCACGTGATTCATGTCACCTGCTTTGAATACGTCCGCGGCACGCCTCACGTATGAGTGGCCCACGACCCACACCTCCTTTTTCACAGCCGGTGAAGTGCGACCGCTGGCCCGGTGTTGGGTCGACTGCATAGTCCGCCCCGCCTCGTAGGCTTGCGCAACTGAAACCAAACAAAAACAAGAAGCGTGAGTACATCGTTACTGCTTCACAACATGTGCAACCGCACATACCTCTTATAACAATTGGAGGACCAACGCCCCACAAGTTTAATTTGTTCAACATTCAGACCCCTGGCTGTAGCCTCTGTAGCAGCCCCTATCCGAAAGGAATGGGTCCCAAACTCGCCCGGGTTCAAGCCCGCGGCAGTAATCGACATCGCAAGCACCCGCTGAAACTGAAACCTCGTCAGTGGGGTGGCGTCAGCGTGTCTCAACAAGGTCCCCCCCATGATGCCACCCTTTGTGCTAAATACTCCTCTACACAACTCACCGGGCACATGGAGGACCCGGGGATCCTTTGTATGATCGTGCAATCACCCATCGCACCCTGATCGGTCTTGGACCTGACGAACGAGAGAGTCATTGTCTCCCCACTGATCTGAACGTGCTCTTGGCACAGTCCCCCCATCACGTCCTGCTTGTTCCTCGCCACTAGTTCGCTTACCCGCATAGCCCCATGGAATGCCAGCGTAAAAGCGGCTCGGAATAACACTGTTTCAAACTGGGATGAACATGTTGCAGGGAGTCTAGATAATAACAGGGCCAACCTATCCAAACCTATCGGGCGCCTTTCATCTACTCTGCGACCCTCAAGGCGTTTCCACCCACGTAGCGCTTTCTGCACAACGAAAGACGCTGTCGGGTCCTGGATCCCATGAGCCCTAGCCACAAAGGAAATGGCGGCCCGATGCCTCTGGGCCGTAGCCACTGATTTGCCTGCCTGACGTAAAGACAGCAGGAATTTCACTACCAACTCCTCCTGGCCCCAAAGCTCCCCTCTAGCTGCCCCCAAAAAGGCCCAATAGGAACGGAACGCCCCTTCATATGCCTTCCTTGTCCTGGGTGCTAAACTCTCTCCCACGAGGTTCTGTAGTTCGGGGCACCGAGAGACCAGAGAGCTTCGGGAAAGGGTGCTGCCACCGGGTCCGCTGTGGGCAGAAAACCCCAGAAGGCCTGCATACGAAAACGAGAAAGCGCATCAGCCGCCTGGTTCATCACCCCCGGGACATGTCTTGCCTTAAATAGTACATTCAATTGCATACACAATAACACAATTTCCTTGAGCAATCTCAGAATCCACTTGCATCGTGCTGCCTGGCTATTGATACACTCAACAACGGTCATGTTATCAGACCAGAATACCACAGAGTGATCTCTGAACCCCTCGGGCCAAGTTCTCAGGGCCACCAGAATGGGAAAAAGTTCTAGGAAAGCAATGTTACTTGTCAGACCACTCTCATGCCACCATAACGGCCATTTTTGTGCCGACCACTGAGTGCCGAATATGGCACCAAAACCAATGCTTCCTGCCGAATCCGTCCACAGCCCTAGCTCCTCAGAGGACACGGCCGGTTTGTTCCAGACAATTCGGCCATTGAAATCCGCCAGAAATGCCAACCAAATGCGCATGTCCTGGCGAACCTCTGCCGAGAGCCTTGTGCGATGATGACCCTCCTTCAGGCCGACCATGGCTTGAGCGATCGAGCGAGAAAAGGGGCGGGCCATCGGTATAACTCTTAGGGCAAAATTCAACTGCCCCACCAATTGCTGTAATTGATGTAGCCTAACCTTAGACTCACGTATACACATTTGCAGGGATGCCCTGAATCTTAACACTTTGTCGCCTGGTAGACGAAAACAACCTTCCTCGGAATCAAGCTCGATCCCCAGAAACTCGAGGCAAGTCGAGGGACCCACAGTCTTACCTGGTGCCAATGGCACACCAAACTGATTCATCAAAACACAAAATGCAGTCAAAGCCTGTCCGCATTCAGGATCCCCGGCTGCCCCCAGAAACAAAAAGTCATCGAGATAATGCATCACATGTTGAAACCCCGTTTTCCTCGTGAAGACCCATTGCAGGAAGCAACTGAACTTTTCGAAATAGGCACAAGATATCGAGCACCCCATCGGCATACACCTATCCATGTAATAATGACCCTGAAACATGAAACCAAGGAGACGCTGATCGTCTGGATGTACCGGGAGCAACCGGAACGCTGACTCGATATCAGATTTAGCCATCAGGGCACCGGGCCCTAGGCGATTCAATGTGGCTACGGCCTCATCGAAGGATGCGTACCGCACCGAACACACTTCCGGGTCTATCGCATCGTTTACTGAAAGACCACGTGGGGCTGATAAATTATGTATCAGCCGAAACTCCCCCGGGTCCTTCTTGGGGACCACCCCTAAAGGGGAACAAACAAAGTTAGCAACTGGTGGCACCTTAAATGGACCGGCGACTCGACCTCGAGCCACCTCCTTCCCGATCTTTTCCCGTACCACGGTCGTATGCTGTAAGACCGATATCTGGTTTTTACATTTTGCTATACCCTGAAACTCTCCCACTGGGATGCGGAAACCATATGAAAATCCATTCCGCAACACCCCAGCAGAAGCGTGATCCGGGTATTCGCTGAGCCAGGGAATCATTGCCATGGTATCAATCGGGGTAGGTAAAGGCGCCCCTCGGACTATGTCAGACCTGTTTGGCGCCTCCTCTACCCCCGTTATCACCCGTTTTGGCTCTGCACATGGACTCAGGATGGGATGATTGCCCACACCCCCCACATTCGTGCCTAAATTTGCATGACCCCTGGGGCCTAGTACATTTTCCCCTGTTAAAGTTCCAACAAACCCCCTTTTTACCTGCGTTGCCAGTTGGCCTCGAGTGATTGTCGTTACTCGTACCTGATCGAAAGGGCGTCCCCGCATATTGGCGGGAGGATTCGCCAACGTTACTCCCTACCAATGGCACCTTCAACATACCAGAGTCCTCCATTTTGGACCAGGACACAGAATCATAACAATCCCAAGTTAAGTTTTTATCATGCTCTTTCGCTTTTCTGAAAATATTATCGTAACAAAACCAATGATTGCCCTCGTGAGATACTGAATACCCCATGATCCGTGACTGATAAATCGGCAATTCGGGCAGCAACTCGGGCCTACGTTCACCCAGGATGGATGTAAAAACCCCCCATGCCTTGCCCCAATTACCAATGTTTTCATTTACCTTAAAGGCGGCCATCTTTGCGCGCCAAACACTCGGATGCATGAGCTCCTTCTGGCTCTTAACATGTTCCATTTCATAATGATCGGTAAGCAACGAGAAGATGTTTATATATTCCCCTGCCCATATCTTCTCTTTGATAGCCAGAGGGACATGTTGACCCAATTTTTCCCTTCGAGAGGGTGCCGACTCATCCCTCGCAATCGGCAATGGCCGCTTACCTGAACTGGAAGCTGTCTCAACGACTGGAACTGATGGCGCCTTCGTCGCTTCCCTTGTTTCCCGCAGCTGCCTCATCAACACCTACGCGTCGTCAGCCGTGGCGCCATTGCTACCTTTACCCAACCACGCTGCTAATTGTGCTGCCAGCTCGGGCGGCATATCCTACCCGGACACGGGGGTGACCACTACGGGAATCCGATTCCCTTCCTCCGGCACAGGAGTGGGTGCTTCGAGTGGGGTACAGGGAACTGGGACGTCTCCCCCAGCTGCTCCCCTTCTGGGCCTCTTGCCTTTTCCTCCTGGAGCTGCTCCCGCCAGAGGACGTTTCGGCCCCCCTTCCTCATCTTTCTCCGCCATTCGCTTCTTTCGGCCGGTCACCTCCTTCATGAGAACACGCAGCATCTGGTCGGTAGTCATTCGCTTTCCCGCCTTCTTAGGCATTTTCCGACAGAGTATCTGCAAAACAAACAAGAAAAATTACAACGCTCAAAATTGGCTCTTCGTTCCGTCTCGAGCTCACGTGCAGCGAGGTGGTGCAGCTTCAGAGCACAGGAACAAGAGGATGCTTCCTTGGCTTGTTGCTCCTTTTATCCGTCTTCAGGGTGGGCGTAAACCCGCCCCGGCCTGCCCCAAGGGCGTGGCCCGGCCGCGTCAGTGTCTAGGCCAGCCCACTCCAGGGCGGGAAAAAGGCGCGCCCCGGCTACGCCGCTTCGGGCATACCAGCCGAGACTCGCCTCCCGCCCAAGATGGCTTCCCGGGGGGATCGTGGTACTCTGCCATACGTTCGGGGGGACCGAATGGTCGCCCCTTTCCATGAGTGGATGTGTATATAGATGGTGGAATTACTGAATTGCTTGTTGTAACTGATATGGGTATCTCCATTTTTTTAAAATTTCAGTTTCTATTTTTGAATATGTGTTTCAAGGGTTACATTACAGTGAAAGGAGGTCTGTCACTATGTCACAAGGATGGTGTCATCAGTGATGTCATGAGTGATGTCACTGACCATGTCATGAGTGATGTAATATGTGACGTCATCAGCAGTGCATTGCACGCGCAAGTTATAGTGAGTCCAACTAACTATAACGTGGAATTTCATTGGTTTTATATCAGTAAAATTTCCAGCTAACTATAACATGTGTCAAACCTATGGTTTTTTCAGTGAATTTCATAGGTTTTTTAAATGCTACTTCCTAACTATAACGTGTGTAAAACCTATGGTTTTTTCTGTGAATTTCATTGGTTTTTAAAATGCTAATTCAGAAATATGTTGTGTATGCAACCTATACTTTTGTCAATAAAGTTGTGGCAATATTTTTTTCGAAAACAAGCCGTTTTCTTCACTGTTCAAGTTGCATAGAGACTCCTTGTAAAGGGATACAGAATTCAAAAGTCTGTACCTTGCCTTTTTTTAAACACATTAAAATGTGTCTGTAAATAAAAATAGCCTTACTAAACTTTCGTGCGCGACCCGATGTGCGCACTCTCGGCAACAGTTGTCAATAAAATGGATATCGCATTTCCAGGCTTTCGTGCGCGACCGAATGCGCGCACCTGCCTATATATTTCGTGAAAACTTTGCAATTTGAACTTATTGAATTTCTTCATACACCCCTCAAAGAACTTATAGTACGTCAAAGAGACTGTACCTAGACTTCTTTTTTATTCTTATGAAACTTTTCAGTAAATGGAGCCGAATGTCTTTTTAAACTTTCGTGCGTTACCGGATGTACACACCTTGGTATTTTTTTTAGAAATATAAAACGTTTCATACTTTAACAATTGTGTGCTTAAATCCAGCTCAGAAGATATACAAAATCAGGATGGTAGTTGGTTCAACCCGGACCGTTTATTAGAGGTAGATCGTCCGACTCCACCGGAGGACACCCCTAATAAAAAGGACATATATATAAAATGTGGACTAGCCGCTGTATCGTGCTACCAAACTATAACATATAAATCGTTAGAAAAAACAACAGGAATCGAGCAAAATCAGTAGGCCACTGATGGGATCTCTTTTTGACCTCGCTAAAATAGAAAAATTAGGAACAACCCCTCATGAGAAATATGAAACTAGTGAGAGGAACCGAGCTCGACGCCATGATGGCTGCAAGACAGCTCGGCTCCGCCGCCCACCCCACCCAAAATAACGACAAATATTATAAAGATATACAACACACCAGCAAAGTAACAGGGTAAAACGTTTTATTAAATAACTATTTACATGGCAGCCTGCTGTAACATGAAAACAACACTTTCAATTGGTTCTTAATAGTTTCAATTCTGGAATTTACACGCAGCACTCCACCCACTTCCCTCACTATCTTTTCTACTCTCAAGAGAGAACAACGTCCTACATCTTTCGGAAGACTTTGGTAAAATGGCTACCGTATCTCATTCATCTTCCGAATCTGACCAAAATGATCGACTACCTTTAATAAGAAAAAATAAATCTTTCATCTGGCAATTTTTCACTTATCCTGAAGATCAAAAGAAAGTGAATGCACCAAAAGTAACCTGCACGATATGTGACTTGGTTCTCTCAAGAAGAAATCCAGCAAAAAAATATTCCTTTTCCATACATTCCATGGTGCGGCATGTCAAACAAGTGCACCCTGTGCAATTTGCAGAGGCAACGACAAGAGCCCTGGCCACGCTATTACCATTAGAGGTGGCCAGCACATCTTCTGATCGACGACCTGTATCTCCATCGAGTGCAGAGATGGACTTCAGATATTTAACTATATATGGTCTATAACCTATGGTTTTTTCAGTGATTTTCTTTGTTTTTTTACTAGCAAATATCAAAAGCTTTTTTCTGGAAAATGACTAAAATTAGGTATACATAAGCGGCGTTCATTTATGTTCACCACAGCCACTGTTAAAAGTAAAGTGAAAGTCGCGAAACAGTGGCCACGCCATCTAGTCCCTTTTAGGCCCCATCATGCACGTAAGTAACAGCCATTTTCTGTGTCATGGCCTCTCTGCCCACTGCCAATAGCCTATGATTGTTCGAAATTGGTTCTCTTTGGGTCATTCTCTGTTCACAAATAAGCACAGAGTCGCAATACTCTGTTTAGTTTTTGCAGATAGTGAAGGATAGGTAGTGCACACTTTTGTCCCCTTTGTAACCCGTCATGCCTATCTCTGCCCCGTTTGTTGGTAGTTGGTTCAACCCGGACCGTTTATTAGAGGTAGATCATCCGACTCCACCGGAGGACCCCCCTAATAAAAAGGACATATATATAAAATGGGGACTATCCGCTGTATCGTGCTAGCAAACTATAACATATAAATCGTTAGAAAAAACATGAAACTAGTGAGAGGAACCAAGCTCGACGCCATGATGGCTGCAAAACAGCTCGGCTACGCCGCCCACCCCGCCCAAAATAACGACAAACACTATGCAAATATTATAAATATATACAACACACCAGCAAAGTAACAGGGTAAAACGTTTTATTAAATAACTATTTACATGGCAGCCTGCTGCAACATGAAAACAACACTTCTAATTGCTTCTTAGTAGTTTCAAATCTGAAATTGAACACCCAGTACATCCAGAGGTGATGTCCGACAAGTTGTGTGGGGGGATGCCTTGCTAATGCCGCCACCCCCACCACCTTCTGTAGGAAGTACTCTGGATATGCTTAGTCCCTGAGAGGCTTCGATCTCCCTGCCTTGCACAAATGTCATAAGTTCTGGATGTTGAGTGCCATACTTCAGGGTCCGACAAGTTGTGTGGGGGGATGCCTTGCTAATGCCGCCACCCCACCACCTTCTGTAGGAAGGACTCTGGATATGCTTGGTCCCTGAGAGGCTTCGATGTCCCTGCCTTGCACAAATGTCATAAGTTCTGGATGTTGAGTGCCATACTTCAGGGTCCAAGAAACGCGGACTCGGAGGGGGTGCTTGGCTCCTGCCCCCTCCCCAAGTCTTGTTCCCCTGGTATGGCCTGAGATCGCCAACGACATAGGCGGCCGGCTCCCGGGGTCAGGCGGAACTTGTTGCCTTTTGATGCCTCTTCCATTCTGGACCTTGTCCCACAATCCGTTTGACCTGAAGATACGTCCTGCGGTGCCCTGGTCCGACCATCACATATACCTGCGCCAGGAGACGGCGTGGGGTGCACAGGAAGGGAGAGGCGGCGCGAACGAGCCTCTCCCACCTCACCAGGTGGAGGTTTCTTAGCTACACCCCAGCGCTTCACTCGGCCAGCTGAGTTGCGCCTGCTCCTGCGGCACAGTGCCTCGCTCGGCCAGCTGAATTACGCCTGCTCTTGCTATTACAGCGTCTCACCCGCCATCCGGCTGAATTGCACCCACTCTTCCGATACAGCGACAGGCGGCTGCCACGGAGCTCAGGAAATGGAGGTCGGCTCCACAGACTTGGGATGGCTCTGGGCAACCCTGGAACTCGGACGCTTGACTGCTAGGGCATGAGCCCCATTCCCAAAAGCGTCCCCTCAGCCTTGAAGATTCTACAAGAGTCACCGAGGCCCCCGACTCCTGCAGACTACCGGTGGGGAGCGACTGCCATGATTGCTCGCGGAATGGCCACGACGTAGCCACAAGGTGCTCTCATGCTGACGCCAGCTTCAGTCTGAAACATCCAGAAACACTGTAGACTACCAATTCGATCAGTTCCGGTGGAGCCCCAATGACGTATCGCGTTGTTGCGTAATCAGTCATATGACGCGCCGCGTTAGCGCACCCGGAAGTGCTCTGGTGTGCGAGGCGCGAAGCGCATCTTCCCGGAAGCAATCCGGGGAGCGGCGCGGAGTGCGTAACGTAAGCATTTACATTTTAGTTGGTTCTCCCTCACAATATTTTCAATGTCACATGAAAGTCACCCATCACCCACTGCCATATCTGGCTGTTTCCATGGCAACACCTCATTCTGCACCTGGCTGAAGGCACAGGTCAAAAGTTCATATCTCAACGTTCTACAGCAAAGTAACAACACTGTTTTCCCTCCAGAAACACCTGCCTATCCACAGCTCTGTTACATGTCATTTTTTTCACACCCAATAGTACTTTTAGTTTTACATAACATTAACATGCAACGTAGTCTTCAATCTTCACGTATTAGAATCAACCAATCATTTTTTGTTTTTCAACCACACCAAGCCTCATCCATTTTTTTATCCTGACTTTCAGCTTCTAACTACCATTCCACTTCCAGAACCCATCGGAGTACGAGTGCATCTGCCTTGAAAATGAAGGTTTGGCTTTTAGGACACAGCTAAATTCACTGGACTGGAAAATATGCAGCAAGCAGACGAATTTCCAACCTTCATTTACCAAATGTGCAAATAACGTGGATTGGCCAAAGAGGATTGAGATGTCACCAATTAATCCCATTGGTGAAAACTTTCATGCATCTCCCAGAACCACACCTTATAATTGTGCACTGTGGTGGGAACGATCTAGGCACATTGACTGAGGTAGGTCTGGAAATGCTTCTAAAAGACACCTTTCAACAATTGATGGCACTTTTTCCTCGAACTGCCTTGGTATATTCCAATATATGCTAAAGACAGAAATGGAATTGGTCCAATCAACATTGTGCACAAATTGAGAAAGCAAGGAGACATGTAAATAAATCTGTTTCTGCATTCCTCAGAGATTATAGCATGGGTTCAATTTACCACAACGACTTGCGTTACCACATGCAAGACATCTATAGGAGAGATGGTGTTCATTTCACGGATGAGGGAAACAGAATCATCCTCTGCAACATCAGGCTCTGCATCGGTACTTACTTATAAATGCAGAAAATACTCAATTAACACAAGGGCTCTTTTCAGAGCCACCTTATATCAAAGCACTCAAACTTCTGATTTATCTCCATTTTCACACTCTTGTAAATAGGTGTGCTCGACCGAGTGCGCGCACCACGCAACTTTAAAAAAAAAATATATATATATATATTTTCGCCTTTAAGGGCCTTACTGCACACCCTGAGAAAACCTACGCAGCAAAACAATCTCTACCTTCTCCCCTTTCCATGTTCCAACGCTTTGAAATCAACAATATATTTACTCGCAATGACAAAATGGCGGTCAACACTTCCTGATTTCCTTCGAATCGAACGTTAACAGACGTCACGCAGCAAAATTCCGCTCGCGCGCGCAGCCACTTGAGTGCGCGCACCCGTCCGCGCGTATAGATATATAATTGACTTTAACTTTAATTTCCTCAGCAACTACTGAACGGATTTACACCATTCCAAAAAAAGCGTAATCTGCGAGCCGGACTGTACAGTTTTGCCAAATTTCTTATAAATCCATTCAGCCGTTCGACCTGTAGCCGAGTCTAAAGGTCCTATGGAAAATAACATGGAGAAAACACGTTTTGGGACCCCCCTTTTATCTCAGCCCCCACTTGACCAATCCCCCCCAAACTTTCAGGGAAGGAGCGCAGCGGACCGAGCCATCTTCTTTGAGAAATTCGCTAAGATTCCTCAACCAGGGCCAAAGTTATTCCAAATAGAATGTTGAGGATTTCCTATACATATATACTATGTATATATGTATATGTATATTCACAGAAAAAACCATAGGTTATACTCCATATATAGTTAGGAATTTGCATTTACAAAACCTTGAAAATTCAATGAAAAAACCATTGGTTTTAGGCCATATATAGTTAGGGATTTGCATTTAGAAAACCTTATTTTACTCGCATAAAACCATTGAAATTCCATATATAGTTATAAGCGCTAACTATATATCGCGCACCCGCAATCCACTGCTGATGATGTCACATATTACATCATTCATGACATGGTTAGTGACATCACTGATGACATCACTGATGACATCTCAAATGACATCACTGATGACATCACTGAAAACATCTCATTTGACATGACTGATAACATCACTGATGATATCATTCATGTGATAATACCATGAACCTCTTCAGACTCTAATATAACCTTAGATACAATCAGTGTAAACAGACAGTCACAGACTGTCACTCATCCATGGAGTTACTCACACACCTAGTCAGTTATGCCAAAAATCAATCACACTTCCATTTTCTCAACTATACAGTTATACACACCTTACTTATTCAAACATATACTAACACATATTTACTTTACTCTCTTATACAATCTCTGATACATGTTCACAATGATCCATACAGCCACTCACACATTCACTGGCTCTTATGCACAGTTATTTATAGATGTCAACTCTCACATGTACTGTGTTTTACATATGTACTTAATTTGACATGTAGCACTGAGATATCCATTCACTCACTAATACACTCATGCACAGTCAACCGCCCATACAGCTGTTTGCACATGCACTTTTGAATCTATACATATAGTGAATCAACTACTCACACATCTATGTACAGAGTCACACACCTTCCAGCCACCCATACACACACACTCAGTTTCCCATACAAATACTTGGACAACCAATCAATAACCCATACAGTTACTCATATAGCTACTGATCAACATATGCAGCACTTTGTAGAACAACAGATATAATGATGCACAAATTAAAACAGTTTAGTCACTAACCCATGCACTCAGTGAGACACATTTAATCACTCACTCAATCAGTCAGTCAGTCATGCACCTAGTAAATCCTTCATCCAGACACTTATATATCCACTCATTCTTCAATATGTAAAACATATTTTAACTTTACAGAAACATACAGTCACTGGATGTTGTAATCAGTGATGTCATCAGTGATGTCATTTGAGATGTCATCAGTGATGTCATCAGTGATGTCACTAACCATGTCATGAATGATGTAATATGTGACATCATCAGCAGTGGATTGCGGGTGCGCGATATATAGTTAGCGCTTATAACTATATATGGAATTTCAATGGTTTTATGCGAGTAAAATAAGGTTTTCTAAATGCAAATCCCTAACTATATATGGCCTAAAACCAATGGTTTTTTCATTGAATTTTCAAGGTTTTGTAAATGCAAATTCCTAACTATATATGGAGTATAACCTATGGTTTTTTCTGTGAATTTCAATGGTTTTTTAATAGCAAACATCAAAAGCTGTCAAATGTCAAGTACGTGATAGGTAAAAACGTTTTCGTGTTTATGCACCCTGATGTGCTTTGAACGCTGCCCCCCCCCCCACTCCCCTCTTTTCTTTTAGTAGTACTCTCTCTTTGCAGATAGTGAACGGTAGTTAACGCAGACCTTTACCCCTGTTGTAATCCGTCGTACCTGCTTGTCTCTCCATTTGATTGATTATTATCCAAGCATTTACTGTTTTACAATTGGTTCTCTTTGGATCATTCTCTATTTACAAACAAGCACAAAGTCGCAATACTCTGTTTAGTCTTTGCAAATAGTGAAAAATCGTGTAAAAAAATAAAAGTAATCGAGCAAAATCAGTAGACCACTAATTCGATCTCTTTTTAACCTCGGTAAAATACAAACATTAGGAATAACCCTTCATGAGAAATACGAAAATAGTGAAATGAATTGAGCTCCACACCATGAGGGCTGCAAAACAGCTCGACTCCGCCACCCACACCGCCCAAAATAACGGCAAACCCTATGGTTGGTGGAGACATTTTGACTATATTCTGCACCTGCATTGTCGCGTAATGCGTCATATGACGCGACGCGTTAGCGCACCCGGATGTGCTCCGGTGCGCAAGGCGCAGCTTCCCGGAAACGATCCAGAGCGCGCCGCGCAGCGCGTAACGTAAGCATAACAGGTCATGTGACTTGTTAATAAAACTTTTCATTGGTTCATTTTACTTTTCTTTTCCTAATTATGTAAGACTAGGTCATGTGACCTAAAATTAACACTTTTCATTGGATTAAAACATTTTTTTTCCCCAAACGATGAAAGCCCCACCTTGTTTCTGGATGTTTCAGACTGAAGCTGGCGTCACCATGAGAGCACCACCATCTCGTAGCTCCGTCGTGGCCATTCCGCAAGCAATCATGGCAGCCGCTCCCCACCGGAAGCCTGCGGGAGTCGAGGGCCCCCAAGACTTTTGTACAATCTTCAAGGCTGAGGGGACGCTTTCAAGAATGGAACCCAAGCCCTGGCAGACAAGCGTCCGAGTTCCAAGGTGTCCCAGGGCCATTTTACTGGACCAGGCCCAAATCCGAAGAGCCGGCCGCCATTTTAAGAGTCCTGTGGAAGCCGCCTACCGCTGCACCGCAAGAGTGGGAGCAACTCAACTACATGGTGAGCGAGACGCTGTAGCCGTAAGAGCGGGCGGTAAACAGCTGAATGGCGGATGAGGCACAGTGTAGCAAAAGCGGGCGGAATGGCGACTGAAACGATAAAGGGGCGCCCCACTACAGCAGACAAGCCTCCGCCATGTGCTTCAAAACTGCATATGTATCTCGTGATATCAAGGTTGGGCAACCAGTACAGAACAAGCAGTTACGAGTCCCATTTACACCGGCGCCATTTTGGGCGCGGCCGGGCAGGTCCAGGATCTACTGAAACATAAAAAATGAGGCTGACGTCTCTGAAGCAGTTCACGAACAGCAGGACATAGCAAATAAACATGAACTCTCTAAAGCTGTTAACTCACTGCAGAACAAAACAAGTGAACCTGAAACCTCTGGAATAATTGTCGCTCAAAAGAACAACACACAAAACTCTGTAGAGCCTGAAGAAAAAAAAACAGAAGGGCACTGTAGTTTCAGACACACTTAACACTAATGACGAAACAAAGATATCGTCTGTTTATAAAGCAGTTATCATCTTGACAGAATTGACAAAGAAGTGTACAGACACCAATGCATCAGCATTCTCGGAGATAACATCTTAAGGAACAAAGAAAGACCTGTTCACTCTTGACACCCCAGGTGCTGTGTATATTGCACTATACTGCTGCATCGACAAAACGGGCAACCCTATTGATGTGGATTTTTCATTATTGATTATTGTAAAGAAATGGCGACTCCCCCCTTTAGCAGATTAGCTAAATGTTTCCGTAATTTAGGCATAAAAGTTATATTATTGTTGTTGTTGTTGTTATCGTTATAGTTCTGGTTAATTTCAAAAAATGGTTAAATATATTTACAGTTTTTGTTGCGTTCGTTATATTTAAATATTAATAAAGTTTTAAAATGTAACTGTCTTGGAGTACTATATTTTTTTTTAAAATCGGGTGAATGGGGCCTTGAATCGGGTTATTGTCATGTGTGGGCTTTGCAAGTGTACTGCTACAAGATCGGACATTTCAAACTCAAATGCACGTTCTTTTTCTTACCTTTCCGAAGCATGGAGCGCAATAGCAGGCAGAGAAAGGGTGATGCACGAGTTGAACACTGCCTGGCCTGCAAATTGCTGCCAGTGCCCCCCCCCGCCCCGAGTACTTCACAAATCTTTAAAAGACCATGCGCTTGTTCAATGGGAAGTGGATAACATGGCTAAGAGCATTTGCTGACTAATGCATGAATATCGCTGACTTTTCAGCGATATTCATGCATTGCGGCCATTTTTTATCGTATTTGCGATAAACCTTGCTAATAGCAAGGTTTATGTGCGATAAAATTCGCCGAAGTGCGGCGATAATTATTGTCTCTAAACAAGTTAGAGACAAAAATTACCGCTACTTGTTGGAAATATGCCCCCGGGTTTTTCCTTGCAGGAATCGGGAAACGAAAGACTAGCACTGAAATCAGTAGTCTCACACCTGAATCGGGAGGGTTGGCATGTCTGGATACTCTACAGCTGGAGCCATACACTACATCCGCAGGGCTAGGTGATAGCCTAGGTCCGGCCTGGACAATCGGACACAGAGGAAGAGGAGTGTCAGATGGTGCGGTAGTGAATAGGGTGAAAGGGAGGTGTCGGGCGGGCACAGGGTGTGATTCTCAGAGAAGAGCAGCGCAGATGGGGGAAGTATATGGCCCATGCATGAGAGAGAGAGCGGGGGTGACCATTGCGTGGGGGAGATGCGTGCGAGGGTGGGGAGCCATGCTGAGAATCGACGGCGTGCAGAGAGTGGCCCTGGTCAAGGCATCTAAAATGGCTGCCGTGCACGACAAAATTGTGGCATTGGACAAAAACGCAAGATGGCGCAGACAATGTTTATCAATAAGGATTCATTTATAACAAAATATTTACTCGCAGTGACAAAATGGTGTTCAACACTTCCTGATTTCCATCGAATCGAACGTTAACAAACGTCACGCAGCAAAAAAAAAAAAAAAAAAAAAAAAGCTCACGCACAGAGCGGTGTTTAGCCATGTTATCCAATGGAAGGTGGATAACATGGCTAAGAGCATTTGCTGGATAATGCATGAATATCGCTGACTTTTCAGCGATATTCATGCATTGTGGCCGATGTGCGACGATAATTTTTGTCTCTAAACAATTAAAACGAAGCACAAAATGGCGAATTCCCGTTTCGCTACCAGTTTGCGGCCCAGTTCGCGGCCCGTGAAGCGCTTCTACCGTGAAAAAAATTTTTTTTTTTATTTTCCCCACGGGACCCTTTAATAACCCCAACAACATTCCTAGGGGGTCAAGAGGGGTATACCTTGCCCCCTTTCAATAAATTCCCCCTTCGTTTTTCACCTCTTCTTCTCTCTCGATCCTACCGAGAGACAAGATGGCGGCCGCTCCGGACTGTCACGCAGCAAAAAAAAAAAAAGCTCACGCACAGCCGCTGGAAGAGATGTATCAACATATATCAGCCTCCTCAGCCACCCTCAGGAAACATAGGGGATTAGGATACGTCTCCCGCACCCACTTATAACTAGTAATTTAATTAATGAAGCACAAAATGGCGAATTCCCGTTTCGCTACCAGTTAGCGGCCGCGCTTCTACCGTGAAAAATCATTTTTTTTTTATTTTCCCCACGGGACCCTTTAATAACCCCAACAACATTCCTAGGGGGTCAAGAGGGGGATACCTTGCCCCCTTTCATTAAATTCCCCTTTCGTTTTCCACCTCTTCTTCTCTCTCGATCCTACCGAGAGACAAGATGGCGTCCGCTCCGGACTGTTTAGAATGTTGACAGACACCGGAGAGCCAATCAGCTTTCTGCGCGCAAAGTTCCGATAAGCGAAAAGTAAGCGGACCGGATCGCTGCCCAGAGCGCTGTTACAGATATATATCTTGGTTTGAACGTTAATTTCTCAAAAACTACTGGAGCACATATATTGAGACCTAGCAAAGGCACATCGGGCTAACAGTCCCTACAATTTTGCCAAGTTTCGTGCAAATCCATTCAGCCGTTCGAGCTAAAAGTGAGTCCAACCGCCCTATGGAAATTAACATGGGAAAAACGCGTTTTGGGACCCCCCTTTTTTATCAGCCCCCCCTTGACGAAACTCCACCAAATTTTCAGGGGCTGCTCAGAATCAAAATGTGCCATTTTCCTGAACATTTCAGCCGATTCCGTCCACAAACGCCAAAGTTATTAGACATAGAATTTTCAGAAGTCACATAGAGAAAAAATCCTAACTATATATACCTACTGGCTATCGCCAGTAGGTAATATATATATATATATATATATATATATATATATGTATATGTATATTACCTACTGGCGGTCGCCAGTAGGTATATATAGTTAGGATTTTTTCCCTATGGGATTTCTGAAAATTCTATGCCTAATAACTTTGGCGTTTGTGGACGGAATTGGCTGAAATTTTCAGGAAAATGGCACATTTTGTTTCTGAGCAGCTCCAGGAAATTTGGGGGGGGTCGTCAAGGGGGGGTTGAGAAAAAAGGGGGGGTCCCAAAAAGCGTTTTTAACATTGAGTTTTCCATAGGGCGGTTGGACTCACTTTTAGCCCGAACGGCTGAATGGATTTGCACGAAACTTGGCAAAATTGTAGGGACTGTTAGGCCGATGTGCCTTTGCTAGGTCTCAATATATGTGCTCCAGTGGATTTTGAGAAATTAACGTTTAAATCAAGATATATATCTGTAACAGCGCTCCGGGCAGCGATCTGGTTCGCGTACTTTTCGCGTAACGGAACTTTGCGCACGGAAAGCTGATTGGCTCTTCGGTGTCTGTCAACATTCTAAACAGTCCGGTGCGGCCGCCATCTTGTCTCTCGGTAGGATCGAGAGATAAGAGGAGGCCAAAACAAAGGGGGAAATTTCCATAGTAGATCCTCCCTGACCCCCTAGGTTTCATGTGGAGGTTTTAAAAGGGCCCAGCAGGGTTCAAAAAAATTTTTTCTTTTTTTTTTTTCGCGATGAGCGCCTAGTACGTGAAGCGGAAAGCGTTCTAGGCAGCGTACTATAAGGATAATAGAATGATATACTTTTCAAAGACTAAATGTTAATTGTTTGTTGTTTTGTTTGTTGTTGTTTTTTTTTTCTTTATTTTTAACTTTTTTTTTATTTTGATTGTTTTTCATAATTTATTAAACTTTCTAACATTTCAGTGTCTGAAATGTCATTATTTTCTTGAAATATTGTTTGCAATCTGTGAGGTTGTAAAATGTCCTCATTTGCAAGGAGGGCATCTACTGCTTGGACACATTGCAGCAGTTCATTATCCAAGCTTTGATCCATAAATTCCATGTCAATTTGATCAATCAATTCATGGCTGCTCTCTTGCAGGTCCATTTCAAAAGAAACTTGGTTTTCGCCTTCCATTTTGCCTGAAATTTGGATTAAAACAATATATATTAGTAGAGATAGGGCACTGTTGGGATTAATTTTAGATAGTCATTTTTTATCAGTGAATTTTTCTTTTGGCAGTGTATAGTATCAGAGTGGAAATAGGACTATAAAAAAGTGTATGTTATTTAACCAAGACAAGTCAACTCCATTCATAACTATAACAGAGAAGTCTATCTAAAATACATTACTAGTACAGAGGGATAGTGTATATCTAGCAGAAAAAGTCTACTATATTAAGTTATAGTGTACAATATACTTCAGTTTTAAAAATAACAACTTACCTTTACAAACAAGTTGAAGAGTTTAGTGATAATTCAATTGTAATGTACAACAAGAAGTAGCACTCAAAATGGCTGTGTTTCCTTCTCTTCCTTTATATATATTCAAGTATATAACCAATCAAATGTTAGGTAATAAAAGTAGAAAATGAAAGTAACATTTTCATTGGTTGTCAATTCCAACACTTCAGATGTGTTTTGTGAAGTAATTTACCTCACGGTACTTGGAGAGGTCTACAGGCTAAATGGCTAAATTAAATTTCAATCAAATTTGTGAAAATGAAAGGGATTGTTATGTAGTATGAGCTAATTTATATTTGGTGAGAGTGTCTCTAGTCGTTTTTCTGTGAATCACTTTCCCACCTTTTTTTTAGACCGCTTCCCGGAAAGCGGTCCGGTCCGCGAACTAGGAGCGTAACGGGAGTCCACCATTTTGTGTTTCGGTCGCATCAAGGTATAAAATGGAGGGTAAATAATGTTCTGAATGGGTAGAAGGGGGCATGGTACAAGTAGTTTGCCCCCCTACGTTTTCTGAGGGTGGCTGAGGAGGACTATATGTGCGAAGAAAAAACATTTTTTTTAAAAATTTTGCGCGGTTAGCTTCCAGTTCGCGTACCGGATAGCGCTCTTTGAGCGTAGTTTGTTGAAAATTACAGAAAAAAGTTAGAAAAAAAAAAATAAAAGTGTGTGATCAGATGAAGGGTAGCTCTGAGAAGAGCTTTTGGGTTTATGGTACATTTAGGTACTTATAAGTAGGTACCAATGCACAGTCTTAAATTCAGAATGAAAATTCTGTTGCCCTCATCTGAGAAGTGAACTCCATCTCCTCTGTAGATATCTTGCATGTAGTAACGCAAGTTATTGTTGTACAGAGAGCCCATTCCATGGTCTCTCATGAAAGCTGAAACAGATTTGTTTACATGCTTCCTCGCTTTCTCAATTTGTGGAGAAAATTGGTTGGACCACCTCCATTTCTGTCTTTGGCATATATTGGAATATACCAAAGCAGTTTGAGGAAAAAGTGCCATTAATTGCTCCAAGGTGTCCTTTAAAAGCATTTCCAGACCTACCCCTGTCAAAGTGCCCAAATCATTACCTCCACAGTGCACTATTAACAGGTCAGGTTTTGGCAAATGCATAAAGGTTTTCACCAATGGTATCAATTGGTGACATTTTAATCCTCTTTGGCCCAACCACTTAATTTCCACATCCTGTAAATTGAGGTTGTGTAAATTTCTGTTCTCAGCATACCTTTGAGCCCAGTGGATGTAACTATGTCCAACAATCCAGACCTTAAACATGGTGGGAGAAGGTTGTTCTGCAGTCAGATATAGTGTGGTAATGAAAGGGCAGTTGAAACAGTAGGAGTTTGTAAAGAAAAAAAACTGTGGATTTCCAATGCTAATGAATCATTAGCAGTGATTGGTGCATTTCCATTTCAGAAAACAGAAAGTTAGGGTGCATGCATGTGTTCTTTGAAAGATGTAATTTGAATGGTCAAGGAAGAAACATTTAATGAAAGATTGCACTGGATACGCAGGTGCACTGAGAGTTCAGAGTTCAATTGAAACATTGTTGTGTGAATTTGCAAACATGAGAGGTCTTCCAGGAGGTGGTTGCTATGGAAAAAAGGCAGAGAGGGCAGAGGGGGGAAGGGTTTTGATTTGAAAAAAGTGAGGGAAGAGTTATGATTGGCTAATATGAGAGATATGTGAAATGAATATCTGTTTTTCTGTGCTTTCAATAGCTGCAGCCTCTGGAGTGCATCGTTTTTCTTCTGCTGAAGACAATTTGGTGTATTTCTGAGACTGTTTTCAAAACTTAAAAAGTATTTGCTAAGGTGAGAAAAGATTTATTTATTTTAGAGAGAGAATAGTATGAATTAAGGAGAAAATGATGAAGAAAGCTGTGTTTTTAAACTGTGGCTTTGTCTGTAGTGATATAGAAATAGATTTTGTTACTTTGAGAAATTGTAATTGCATATTCGGTGTAGCATTCTGGCATGCAGTAACACAAGTTATTGTGCTACATGGAGCCCATTCCATGGTCTGTTATGTAAGCTGAAACAGATATGTTGTTTTTAAAAACGAATTTAGAAATCAATTACATTTCTGGATATGTACTGCTAGAGCTTCATAGGTTGTTTTGGGTCATATTTACAAGGCATTTGAGTGTCTGTTATGCTATTTTACGTTCTTCATGGTGCAAATTTCTTGTAAATACGCTGCCACTTGTGCTTTGCAAATTTAGATTTTGATTATGGGAGTTACATAGCCATGTTAATAATGTCCAAACAATGGTGGTAGGGCATTCAAGAAAACGCTTTCCTGTGTCTCTGGGACATTTTCAGTCCTTTCCTCTTGAAAACAGGTATACAATTGATTTAAATGCTGTGTTTAAAAACGAATTTTGAAATCAATTACATTTCTGGATATGTACTGTTAGAGCTTCATAGGTTGTTTGGGGTCATATTTAGAATGCATTTTAGTGTCTTTGATGTTATGTTTACCTTTTTAAATGGAAAGTGTTCTTCATGGGGCAAGTGTCTTGTAAATACGCTCCCACTTGCGCTTGGCAAATTTTGATTTTGATTATGGGAGTTACCTAGCCATGTTAATAGTGTCCCAAAAATGGTGCTAGGGCATTCCAGAAAACACTTTCATGTGTCTGAAGGACATTTTCAGTCATTTCTTCATGAATGCAGGTATACAATTAATTTATATGCTGTGTTTAAAAACGAATTTTGAAATCAATTACATTTCTGGATATGTACTGTTAGAGCTTCATAGGTTGTTTTGGGCCATATTTATAAGGCATTTGAGTGTCTTTGATGTTATGTTTTCCTTTTAAAATGGATAGGGTTCCTCATGGGGCCCTGAGCAGTTCATAGCCATGTTATTTAATGGGAAGTGGATAACATGGCTAAGAGCATTTGCTGGAAAATGCATGAATATCGCTGACTGTTCAGCGATATTCATGCATTGTGGCCGTTTTTTTTTGCATTTGCGAGCAGTTCTTAGCCATGTTATCCAATGGAAGGTGGATAACATGGCTAAGAGCATTTGCTGGAAAATGCTTGAATATCGCTGACTGATCAGCGATATTCATGCATTGCGGCCGTTTTTTTTTGCATTTGCAAGCAGTTCTTAGCCATGTTATCCAATGGAAGGTGGATAACATGGCTAAGAGATTTGCTGGAAAATGCATGAATATCGCTGACTTTTCAGCGATATTCTTGCATTGTGGTTTACCTTTTTAAATGGAAAGTGTTCTTCATGGGGCAAGTGTCTTTTAAATACGCTCCCAATTGCGCTGGGCAAATTTAGATTTTGATTATGGGAGTTACCTAGCCATGTTAATAGTGTCCCAAAAATGGTGCTAGGGCATTCCAGAAAACACTTTCATGTGTCTCAAGGACATTTTCAGTCATTTCTTCATGAATGCAGGTATACAATTGATTTATATGCTGTGTTTAAAAACGAATTTTGAAATCAATTACATTTCTGGATATGTACTGTTAGAGCTTCATAGGTTGTTTTGGGCCATATTTATAAGGCATTTGAGTGTCTTTGATGTTATGTTTTCCTTTTAAAATGGATAGGGTTCCTCATGGGGCCCTGAGCAGTTCATAGCCATGTTATTTAATGGGAAGTGGATAACATGGCTAAGAGCATTTGCTGGAAAATGCATGAATATCGCTGACTGTTCAGCGATATTCATGCATTGCGGCCGTTTTTTTTTGTATTTGCGAGCAGTTCTTAGCCATGTTATCCAATGGAAGGTGGATAACATGGCTAAGAGCATTTGCTGGAAAATGCTTGAATATCGCTGACTGTTCAGCGATATTCATGCATTGCGGCCGTTTTTTTTTTGCATTTGCAAGCAGGTCTTAGCCATGTTATCCAATGGAAGGTGGATAACATGGCTAAGAGCATTTGCTGGAAAATGCATGAATATCGCTGACTTTTCAGCGATATTCTTGCATTGTGGCCGTTTTTTTTTGCATTTGCGAGCAGTTTTTAGCCATGTTATTCAATGGAAGGTGGATAACATGGCTAAGAGCATTTGCTGGATAATGCATGAATATCGTTGACTTTTCAGCGATATTCATGCATTGCGGCCGTTTTTAATCGCATTTGCGATAAACCTTGCTAATAGCAAGGTTTATCTGGGCCTAAACAAACCTTTAGATAAGCTACATCTTATCGTCATCCTGAATTAATCATTAAAAATATTAGGGAGAGATTTATGATTGTTCTATGCCTGTTTTGTACCATTGAGTGTCATTTTTGTGATGCAGTGCTGGTGCAAAAGATTTGCTATGTTAAATAATTAGTAGGGCATTAAGTTTTAGATGACTGTTATTCATTTACTGTTTGGTAATAGTGGTTAATAACATTTTTTAATACATTTTTCCACAGATTCAACTGTAGATTCTTTCATAGTTTGGAAAATGCCTACAAAAAACAGAATGAGAAAGGCGAGAAAACGTCAAAGACAGCAGGATGATGTTTTATTGCAGCAATTTAAATGGAAAGGAGAGACCCATCAAAAATGTTACTGGTAGAGGAAGAGATAACTCTGTGCATGATAGTAGAAGGAAACAACAGTTTAGGGACATTCGACATCGAATGTTCCGTAATAGGATAATAGTTAATTTATTGAAAAATATTTAAAAAAAAGGCCAACAGAAAGCGGCATTTTATAAGAAGAAGAAAAATATAGAGAAAATTATTGATCATGCTTTTGAAATTAAGCGAAAGTTGTTTATTTTGGTAATCAATAGAATTAGGAAACTAAGCAAGGTAATTTCTGATTTCAAAACTAAAAGTAGATGGAAGAGAGTAGTAAATCGTACTAACTTTTGTGAAGTTTTTTCCGGAGAATGGATGCATAGTTCTAGTTGTGAGGCTTTTTTTAATGAGGAGAGTTATTTTCAGGATAATGATTTGGTGTTTGCAGTTGACACCAGTGGTCGAGCTTATGAAGTGAAGGATGGTTGTCCAGTTGAAAAAGAACAACTTGTGACAACAGAGACAGAAGAGGCGCTAAGTGATGAGGTTTTAGGAAGACGTCCTAAGGGTCCTGTGTACATTTGGAAGTGTAGTTCTATTTGCAGTGTGCGACAGGTTTCCATCAATTTGCTTTGTGATTTTATACGGACATTTAATAAGAAAAGTTTGAAGCAGAAAATGAAGTTGTTGCAAGATTTAGATCCTTGCAGAGTGAGACAAATGACAGGTTTGCGTGGTCATTCACTGGCTTGTCTTTCCAGGAGAGTATGCCAGAGTGTTTTTCATCATTTCAGGATGCTAGCAGTGCATCATAATAAAGTGAGAAAATTAGTGAGAATGTTGTATTATGCTAAGAGTCCAGCAATTATGCTTAAACAATTATGTGCTGCTCTTTTGCATGGTTCTGAAATAGATGTGAAGAATATTTGTGAAGAAATTGACTTTTGTTACTTTGGTAGTAGAGATGAGAATGTTCAAATTGACCCAGAAGTAGAGGGTTATGTTGAAGATAATATACAGGTTTCTAGTTCAGATAATTTTCAGAAGGAAATTGCCACGTTTCAGATGAAATCAAGTGAGAGGCCTAATTTCACTTGTGTATGTTGTCGACGCACTTATTATAAGAATCAGACTAAGTTAGTGGATTTATATGCAAAAACTGAAAGGGAAAATAATAGTGAATGGAAGGATTTTGCCACATACTTGATGGTAGAAAATTGTTTTGATTTGGGAGTGGATCAACGTGTGTGTACTTATTGTTGTAATAAATTAAATCAAAACCAGATGCCTGCTAGGGCAGTTCATAATAATCTGGAATTGGTTGAGATACCTTCAGAATTGAAGGATTTAAATACTTATGAATCTATTTTGATTCAAAGTATCCATCCCTTTCAGGCTATTGTAAGAATGGAGCCCAAGACAGGGAAGTTGCCTCCAGCAGATTTACAGAGAGGATTAAAGGGAAGAGTTGTTTATTTGCCTCTAGATTTGAACAAAAACATTAACACAATTGGAGTTGAGAAAGTGGAAGAGGAACCTCTGGTTATCTTGGTTAATGGGGTTCCGACAAAGAATAAGAAAATATGGCAAGATTTAGTGGATGTTAGGAAAGTGAAAAATGCAACTTTGTATTTGAAGAAAAATAATAAGTACTATTAGAATGTATATGTTGCAGAAGAGGAAGTAAGTGATGAAGAGGATAGCGTTTTGTGTGCTGGCCAAATTGAGAAAGTAGAGGTGTCTAATAGTGAAGAAATATATGAACATTATAGTGTTCATCCTTTGCATTCCAAGGAAGTCATGGGGAATGCTATTGAGTTGTTTCAAATGAAACAAGCCAAAGGGAGTCCCATTAGTGTTTGGGAGGAAAGTTTGGAAGCTCGGTGTTTCTTACAGCTATTTCCCACAGGTCAAGGAGGAAGATATGATGAGCGACCTCGTCAAATTCCTGCGTCTGAATACCGGACTTTACGATTGTATGCAGAAGATGCTAGGTTTCGTCAATGCATTCCCTATTTGTTTCATCTCCTGTTTGAAAGCGATCTGTCTGGACTGTCATATGCAGTGAACCACATCTTAAAAAGTGGTATACAGATGTGAAACATCTTGGCAAGTGACTTTATGCATAAAGTCAATGTCCAAGACAGTATTTTGGATTCTCACTTAATTAATCTCATGGCGTGTCAGCGTGGTACTAATGAGTACTGGTACCGTCGTCATGGTGATTTAAAATGTATGTTGAGGAACTTAGGAACTCCGACATGGTTCCTCACTCTGAGCTGTGCCGAGTATGGCTGGGAAGACTTACTTGAATTTCTACGAGAGGCAAATGGAAATATTGAAAACATTGAATTCAAGACACCTGGAGAACTGTGTTCTTTGGATCCAGTGAATGTATGCAGGTACTTCAATCATAGATTTGAAGCTATGATGTCTTTCATCACAAATAAAAAGAATCCACCTCTTGGAGAGGTGTTGGATTTCTTCTGGAGAAAGGAGTACCAAGCAAGAGGTGCCCCTCATATACATATGTTGTTGTGGATCAAGGATGCACCTAAATTTGGAACAGATCCGGATGACTTAGTGATGAGTTTCATAGAACAGTATTCTACGTGTGCTGTTCCAAACGCAACAGAGAAGAAAAGCCTAAGAGAACAAGTTCTACGTTTCCAAAGCCATCGTTGTGGAAAGTACTGTCGTCGTAAATTCAGAAACAAGGACAAGTTCTACACCAAATGTTGTTTCAACTTTCCACGACCGGTGATTTCTAAAGGAAGAGTGAACAGTTTGATGTCCTCGCTGCGACATAATGTGACGAGGAAATCACCCAAGAATACATACAATTTGAAAAGGAACGAAGAGTCCAAGTACATCAATGACTACAACCCAGTGATTTTGTCCATGTGGAATGCTAACATGGATATACAGTTTGTGGCTGACAACTGTATGGCTGTGGCTCGGTATGTGACGTCTTACATCACCAAAAAAGAAAAGACAGAACTGAAGGATATGTGGGAGGACATTTCCCATGAAAAGAGCCTCAGCAAGAAGTTGTACAGTTTCAGTCTGAAGATGTTGTCGCATCGAGAAATCGGAGCTTACGAATGTTCTGACCGCTTATCTTCAGCAAGTCTCTATGCCAAATCCAGGAGTATCGTTTGGGCAAGTCTTGGTCTTGCTGCAACACGAAATCGAGTTCTAAAACCTGTCCGGGAAATTGAGTATTTGGCGGAAAAGGAGCCAAACAGTACCGACATTTTGAAGACCAACATGTTGGATACATATTATCCAAATCGAAGCAGTCACCTTGAGAATGTTTGTCTATATGAGGTTCTACAAAATTATATATTCAAGAGGAACATCAAAGAAGATATTGAGAAAGGAGTGTATGCTGTAATTGGAAGTGAGGGATGTCTGGTCAAGCAAAGAAAATGCCAATTAGTAAACCATCGAAAATTGAGTGGCGAATCTCCAGAAAAAAAGGAGTTTTTCTATTTAGCACTTTTGCAACTTTTCAAGCCTTGGCGTGCAGAAGAGGAACTGCTTGGAGATTTCCTCTGTTACGAAGACTCTTTCAATGCAGCCAAGGAGTCCATAGAATGTCCTGCTTTTCCTAAATATCAAGAAATGCTTACTTTGGAAATTGAGCAGGAAGCAACGATTGCAGCCGAGATTGCCAGAGACAGTTCTCAGGACAGTCAGAGTTCTGTTTCATTGAGTCAAGATCCACTTGGAGGACCTATTATCGAAAATGAAGCTGCCACTGCTATGAATGAAGTAGAAAGAGCCATGGCACATGCTCAGGAGGATTCAGTTAACTTAGAAGACTTGGAAAAACAACTCAACGTTGAGCAGAGGAAAATATATGATGAAGTTACCAAGGAAATTGAGCACGGATTAAGTCATGAGAAGAACGAGTGCTCATGTACATTGTTGAAGCCTGTCCGACTGTATGTGAGTGGAGAAGCGGGAACTGGCAAAAGTTTCCTCATTAAAGCAATTTCTTGTTATTTGCAGGAAAGGACTGAGTCATCGTTGTCTTGTGTTGTCACCGCTCCTACTGGACTGGCAGCACATAACATTAAAGGTATTACTTTGCATCGTCTACTGATGCTGCCGGTGGAGCATGACAACAAATTACAATACAACAAGTTATCTGGGGATGCTTGCTGTGAAGTTTCAAGAGTCTTGAGGAAAATGAAACTACTTATCATTGACGAAGTAAGCATGGTTTCCAATGTCATGCTTGCCTTTGTGCATTTGAGAATGCAAGAAGTACTTAAAACTGAATATGATGTGTTATTTGGTGGCAAACACATCATTGTTTTCGGAGATCTTCTGCAGCTGACACCAGTAAAAGGTCAACCTGTGTTCAAAATACTCACGCATGAAGATACCAGGAAGTGCCTAGGGAGCATTGGCAACGTCAATATATGGTTAAACTTCAATTATGCTGAACTGCATGAAAATATGCGTCAGGCAAAGGATGAAGATTACAAGAATATTCTACAAGATATTAGAATTGGAAAAGTGACCGAGCATGGGAAAGAAGCTTTAAATGCACGATTACTGACAAATTTATATCCCAAACAAGAGATTGTGCCTGAGAATATTTTTCAGAAAATTACTGAGAAGAAATCCGGGATATGTTTGATGCCAACTCTTGCAGAATGTGCCATTTTCAACAACAAAATGTTGAATTTAGAAAAGCAAGAGATTGTGAAACTTGAAGCTATCGACAAATTAGAGCATATGGGATCAACAATTATTTTATCAGACAATTTGAAATCAAAATTGGACTCATTAGAGAAGACTATATCCAAAACAGCGGGTTTTGAAAAGACTTTGAATGTGTGTTTAAATTGCCGAATCATTTTGAGAAGGAATTTACATGTAGAAAGAGGTCTGGTAAATGGATCAATGGGTAATGTTGTTGATTTTGAGAAATACAGAAATAGAGATGGAATAGAATTTTTAAGAATTAAATTTGATGGCATTGAGGAAGTACAGCAAATTGGTCGTTGTTCTGCTAGGTTTTTGCTTGTTAAAGACTTATATGTTCGCCGTAAACAGTTTCCTGTTTGCTTGGCATATGCGGTGACAATCCATAAATCGCAAGGTTTAAGTGTAGACTGTGCATTGGTGAATATTGGCAGTTCTGTGTTCAAGGAGGGTATGGCATATGTGGCATTGTCACGAGTTAGAACTTTATCGGGATTGTACTTGATTGACTGTGATGTCACAAACATTTGTGCGGATCTAGATTGTGTTAAGGAATACAATAGGTTAAGAAGAGAGTATGCGCCACATTTGCCTCAATATCCTTTGTTTGAGAAACGTGTGGTAGGCCGGAAACGTAGAAATATCAGTAATAGTAGGGAGGTTGTTGCAAAAAGACTAAAAGTCAATGAACCGAAAATTGTTAGCAGAAAAAAAGTGGATTCTGTTGAAGATGTTGTCGGTTTTCAATTTGAAAACAGTTCTGGTGTCAACTGCTATGCAAATGTAGTGGTTAATGTTCTCTTTTCACTAGAGAGTTTAAGAGAACAGATTCTGTTGAATTCAGAACAAATTTTATGCTGTTTGTTGAATTCTGTTTTCGAGAAATGTAGCAGTGATCGAACAAAAGTAGAAAGTGTGTCTGAAGTTCGTTATCTGTTAGATGAATGTTCAGGTCAAACAGACTTCTCTGAAAATAATCAGCAAGATTGTCAGGAGTTTTTAATGTATATGCTTGATGTATTGCAAGATGAGGGTGTAGATGTAGATCACCTGTTTGGGCTTTCTTATCAATGGCAGCATGACTGCGAGAACTGTTTGGTATCAAGTACTACTAGTGTAGACTCAGAAAGATTTATATATTTAACTTTGCCAGACAGTAAATCAGTGTCCTTTAATAAGCTAGTAAATGCAGCGGATCACAACATGGAGTGTAGCCAATGTAAATGTGATATGATGTCAACATTATTTATACGTAGATATGGCCAGTATGTCATTTTAATGATCCAACGATGTAGGCCTGATGGATCAAAATTGTCAACTTTAATAAAAAAATTTGTGGCTTCTCAGCTGTCAATATCAGGGAGGACTTTTGTAACTGTAGCAATTATCTATCACAATGGTCCATCAACAACATCAGGACATTATACAGCTTACTTAAAGTCTGGAAAAGGCTGGTCATTCTGTAATGATTCCGCTGTAACTTTCAAAAAAAAATTGCCGTTTGACCTTAAAAATTCTTACCTGGTGTTTTTAAAACCAAAATTTTAAGTAGAGGGAATGTAAGTCTGCAATGCTGTCTAGATTAAAAATCCAACTATATAAACTTGCTGCAAGTAAGTCTGCTTCATAGTAAGCAGTATCAGTGTCATAGGAAAAGGAGAACATGAGTGACAAAGAAGAGTAAGTTATTAGTAGTCCAGGATTGTGAAAATAATCTCAAATGTTTTCTTTTTGAAAGTTGCAAAAATAGAAAATTTTGGGATTTGATTGGAAGAATAACAAGACTTGCGTATCGCGGCAACATGATTTGGCCTAGTGGAAACATGTGATAGAATGAGAGAAGTCTTTTTTTCTATGTAACATATTTTTCGTATCGATGGAGGTTTTCTTTCAGAAAGTGGCGGGCTGAAAATATTTATAGCACAACAGAGTGGACGCTGTACATAGGAGATCCTTCGACTTTATTGAAAGTAAGTTAATTTTAAGGAGTTTTGAAATCAGATTTCTTAGCTTGTATGGGTTTTTTAAACACAGTCCTTTTGATTGTGTTTTTTTTTCCCCGCTGTTACATGATGAATACCTTCAAGTCACTGATTTAAGTGAAATTTGATACATTCTGAGAACAGCAAAAATAAACAATTTAACATGTATAATTAATGTTATGCTTTTTGTACTTATGATATACATTTAGAAATGTGAGGTAGATATGGAGAAGCTGAGTCTTCTGTAAGTGCCAATTTTAATGCTTACAGTGCTGTACTTCTGGGTACTGTTTTTTAAAAAAAAAAAAGAAATAGGCCTCACCTCAAAGAAAGCTCTTGAAAGCACACATCTTATTTGCATCCTATAACAATCATTTAAAATGTTTGACACAATTTTATGATGGTTTTACATCTCTTTTGCGCTGTCATTGCATCACTATTGTGAGACATAAGCAATGCAAAAGAAGCATCATGTTTCAAAATAGGCCTCATTTGTGAGCAGTTCTTAGCCATGTTCTCTTGTAATTACTCCTTTTTTAAAAAAAAAAAAAATTTGGGGTTAGCTCCCGGTTCGCGTACCGGAGAGCTATCCGGAAAGCGAACTAAAAAAAACCAGCTTGCCAGAGTGTTACACTTTCTAGCAATTTTTGTAAAAAGGGGAGGTAGTTCTGAAAAGAACTTTTTTTTTTTTTTTTTTTTTTTACTTTTTTGAACATTATTTCATTTTTTGGGATTTTTTGAACACTTTTTTGTTTTTTTTGTTGTTTTTTTAAAGGGAATGAACAGAAAGAGGTATTGAAATTGGCTCAACAGGAGCAAAAAAAAAATTAAAAATTCTTGCGTTTGGCACACTGGTGTTTTTCAAAAGCAAGATTAATCAATTTCACGCTCATGTTAGCGCATGAAATTAGTGTTCCACAATACAAGCATGTGAGCTTTAGATGCACAAAATTTTTCTGTATGTTGGGCACTCTTTCATTCGCCTCGGCCACTGACAGAGACAGATCAGAAGATGTTGAAGGCACCGAAGTTGGGGGGTTTTGTTGCAGGTCACGCATCTCTCCACGACTGTAGTTCATTGGATGCCACCTCTGCATATGTCGATGCATTGTGTGATTTCCAAAGCTGTACTTTTTGTTTGTTCCTCGGGATCATTTTTTTTTGCAGATAAGGCACTTAGCATATCGTGCATTGACTTTTTTTTCGTCAGAAGGAATGCTAAAAAATTGCCATATGAAGCTTTCTTTCCGATGAGATACCCGGGGTAACTCTTCGACAAATTGTGGTCCCTCTTCTTCCTCCCCGTCTTCTTCTTCCTCTTCCTCCTCTATGTTTCCAAGAAATTGTGGAGGGGGTCCTCTCTTCTTATTAGGAGATGGGGGTGGTGGTGGTGGGGGTGCAGAAGCTGAAGCTACTATTGAAGCCATCACAGAAAAAAATCAGGTCTTCCTTTCACAAAGTTGAAAGTCAGAGTGAGAAAAAAGGTGGGGGCTTTCATCATTTGGGAAAAGAAATAGTTCTAAACCAATGAAAAGTGTTATTTTTAGGTCACATGACCTAGTTTTAAATCATTAGGAAACCGAAAGTGAAATGAACCAATGAAAACTTTAATAAACAAGTCACATGACCTGTTCCGCTCACGTTACGCGGAGCGCGCCGCGCCTCGGATAGCTTCCGGTTCGCGGTCCGGAGCACTTCCGGGAGCGCTAACGCGGCGCGTCATAAGACGCATTATGCGACAACGTGATACGTCGCGCTTCCGCGACGCGTCACAGTTGCGCTAACGAAACGTTTACCGGTTCGCGTACTAGATCGCGGCATCAAGATGAGCTAACGGAAAGCTTCCCGGTTCGCTTACCGGAAGCGGAGAAAAAAAATATATAAAAAAAAAAAATAACAATAGACATCTAAAATATATTTTTGGATTTAAAGAAGAATACATTTTACAGCTACAAATGTTAGCTTTTAAAAAACCAATGAAATTCACAGAAAAAACCATAGGTTATAGACCATATATAGTTAGGAATTTGCATTTACAAAACCTTGAAAATTCACTGAAAAAACCATAGGTTATAAACCATATATAGTTAGGGATTAGCATTTACAAAACCTTATTTTACTCGCATAAAACCATTGAAATTCCATATATAGTTAGATGCGCTAACTATATATCGCGCACCCGCAATCCACTGCTGATGATGTCACATATTACATCATTCATGACATGGTTAGTGACATCACTGATGACATCACTGATGACATCTCAAATGACATCACTGATGACATCACTGATGACAACATCCAGTGACTGTATGTTTCTGTAAAGTTAAAATATGTCTTACATATTGAAGAATGAGTGGATGTATAAGTGTCTGGATGAAGGATTTAGTAGGTGCATGACTGACTGTATGAGTGAGTGATTAAATGTGTCTCTCTGAGTGCATGGGTTAGTGACTAAACTGTCTTAATTTGTGCACCATTATGTCTGTTGTTCTGTAAACTGTTGCATGTGTTGATAAGTAGGTATATGAGTAACTATATGGGTTATTGATTGGTTGCCCAAGTATTTGTATGGGAGACTGAGTTTGTGTGTGGGTGGCTGGGAGGTGTATGACTCTGTGCATAGATGTGTGAGCAGTTGATTCACTAGATGTATGGTTTCAAAAGTGCATGTGGAAACAGCTGTATGGGCGGTTGACTGTGTGCATGAGTGTATTGGTGAGTGAATGGATATCTCAGTGCTACATGTCAAAGTAAGTACATATGTAAAACACAGTACATGTGAGAGTTGACATATATAAATAACTGTGCATAAGAGCCAGTGAATGTGTGAGTGGCTGTATGGATCATTATGAACTTGTATCAGGGATTGTATAAGAGAGTAAATATGTGTTAGAATATGTTTGAATAAGTAAAGTTTGTATAACTGTGTTTTTGAGGAAATGGAGGTGTGATTGATTCTTTGCATGACTGACTAGGTGTGTGAGTAACTCCATGGATGAGTGACAGTCTGTGAGTGTCTGTTTACACTGATTGTATCTAAGGTTATATTAGAGTCTGAAGAGGTTCATCGTATTATCACATGAATGATATCATCAGTGATGTTATCAGTCATGTCAAATGAGATGTTTTCAGTGATGTCATCAGTGATGTCATTTGAGATGTCATCAGTGATGTCATCAGTGATGTCACTAACCATGTCATGAATGATGTAATATGTGACATCATCAGCAGTGGATTGCGGGTGCGCGATATATAGTTAGCGCATCTAACTATATATGGAATTTCAATGGTTTTATGCGAGTAAAATAAGGTTTTGTAAATGCTAATCCCTAACTATATATGGTTTATAACCTATGGTTTTTTCAGTGAATATATATATATATTCACTGAAAAAACCATAGGTTATAGACTATATATAGTTAGGAATTAGCCTTTAAAAAACCTTGGAAATTCACTGAAAAAAACCATAGGTTTTAGGCATTATATAGTTAGGAATTAACATATAAAAAACCATTGAAATTCCTCCTATATAGTTAGCTGAACATTTTATTGATATAAAACCAATGAAATTCCACATATATTTCGTTGCACTAACTATATATTTCGCGCATCCGCAATCCAATGCTGATGATGTCACATATTACATCATTCATGACATGGTCAGTGACATCACTGATGACATCATTGATGGCGGCTCATTTAACATCAATAATCACACCACTAATGGTAGGTTAGGTAATGTTATAGGGATCTCCTGTCGGGACTCCTCCCATCAGTGTGTCTAGCTCCCCCGTAGTTGTGGCTACGCGTGGTGGATGGGATCAGGTCGTGTCCATACTTGAGTTAGTGTGACTGATGGTCCCGAGTGGGTAAAAATTATATTATTATTGTCCTCATAGGTAGTGACTTAAAATAAAAGGCCCAGGACCGAGTACACTGGATGGATCATCCTATTGGTTAGAAGTACGGGACTCCTCCCCGTCGGGTGTCTTGTTTAGACCGTAGTCATGGCTACGTGAACTGAACAATGTTGGCGCATGGTGATTCTCTTGTTAGTGAGAAATGTATGGGGGTTACTCGAGGAGATGCGCACCTGAGATTGTGTGCAATCTCATTAGTGAATCGTAGTGCGTCCTCAATGCGTTGGACGTTTGGCCCTCTGATTAGTGAGATAAGGGAAGCATCGAGACACAGATCTACTATGACTGTGGTTGCTTTAGTCATAGACACTATTCCTCCTTTTTAGTGGAATGGAGATAATCCTCTAGGTGTAAGGATATGGAGCCCTATAGAGTCCCAGTTGGAAAATAGGTGAAGACAGGTGTTGCGTTGACTATACTTGTATTCTAGCATGCAACTATGATTATTGACTCCAGTGCAATATGAATGAATTAAAATTCTACTTTTAGAATTGAGATGAGGAGTAGAGGGGACCACAGCTGCACAGGTTTAAGTTGACTTTCTAAGTCTGACATCTCCCTCGTGAGGTTATCTGTAGAAAGATAGAGAGAGAACAACGATGTAAAGAATGGTTCTAAGGGGGAAGTGGATGAAACTAGAGTAAAACAGATTTTTGTGTTACCATTTACACAGAGACATTACAAGATATAACCTTACAAAGTCAAAACATTACACAATTCATTCTTGTAAATGGATATTGTACTCCTCATCCATATTATGCCCCTTCGGGTAACGTGTACAAAGGCTAATTATGTATTTAGATTCTTTTTGCCTTAATTTCAGTAAACGATTACCTCCTCTGGGGCCTATGTTAACCTGTTCCACCACAAAATAAGTTAGTTTTTTGGGATCAGAAAAATGATGACTCTCGAAGTGGCGTGCTATCGGATATTGCTGATCTAAATTGCTGATAGCTCTGGTGTGTTCCAACACTCTTTTTTTCGCCATGTGTGTCGTGCTCCCTATATACATAAGATTGCATGGACAGGTTAATGCGTAAATGACAAAGGGAGTAGTGCATGTAAGGAATTGTTGAATTTGTTGCATCTTATTTCTGCTGGGATTCCAGAATTCTTTCTTCATGTGGCTGTTAGCACAGGCTTTGCAATGGCCACATGGATAGAAGCCCTGCAAATCTATGCCCCTGGGAACACTGGTGTTACTAACATCATTGTGAACCAGCAAATCTCTGAGAGTAGGTCCTCTCTTGTATGTTATGCTGGGGCGTTTAGGTAAACTGTCTCCTATTATTGGATCAGAAGTTAGAAGATTCCAATTTTTTACCAAACTTTTTTGTATTTGTTTGGAGTTACCATTGTATGTGAGAATTCCCAATAGAATGTTGGGGATTTCCTATGGAAACTAGGTCCTAACTATATATACCTACTGGCTACCGCCAGTAGGATATATATTTATATATATATATATATATATATATATATATATATATTACCTACTGGCGGTCGCCAGTAGGTAGTTATAGTTAGGATAATTTTCAATGTTAAATCTCAACATTCTATTTTGAATAACTTTGGCGCCGGTTGACGAATCTGCCTGAAATTTTCAGGAAAATGGTCTCATGGCGGTCCGGTCCTTCCCTAAAAGTTTGGGGGGGATTCGTCAAGCGGGGGCCGAGATAAAAGGGGGGTCCCAAAACGCGTTTTCCCCATGTTAATTTCCATAGGGCGGTCGATTTCACTTTTAGCCCGAACGGCTGAATGGATTTCCACCAAACTTGGCAAAATTGTAGGGACTGGTAGCCCGATGTGCCTTTGCTATGTCTCAAGATATGTGCTCCAGTGGATTTTGAGTAATTTAGGTTCAAAAAAATATATATATCTATAGGCGCTCTCCCGTGCGCGCACCGGAGTGCGCTCCAGGCGCGACACGCGACTTGCGCGCAGGAAGCTGATTGGATCTCAGTTGTCTGTAAACATTCTAAACAGTGCGGAGCGGCCGCCATCTTGTGTCTCGGTAAAATCGAGACACAAGGGGTTTGAAAAAAAAAGGGGCAAATGACCATAAGGGGGAAGAGTAGACCCCCTCTGACCCCCTAGGTTTGATGTAGGGACTAAAATAGGGTCCTGCAGGGCATTAAAAAATTTTTTTCGTTTTGCGCGGGGGAAGCGCATGGTACGCGCACCGGCGAAGCACGGGGAAAATCCAGGACCATATTTATGAAGGCCTTGCGCTGTTAGTTTTGCGCTTCCTGTGCGTCAATTTTTGTGACGCACCAGCGGTGTAAAAAAATGCGCATTGTTATGCAATATTTAAAAAGTGACGCATCTATCTAGATGCGTCACTTTTTAAATATAGTGCAACGAGGTACATTTTATTACACTGCTGGTGTTATGCGTCACTTTTCTGTGCGCACTCCTTATGACATTCCAGATGTGTCATATTTAATGTATGACGAATCATGTTGCAGATACAATATGGCGCAGAGTTTTAAAAAGTGACCCATGTACCTAGATGCGTCACTTTTTAAAAATAGCGTCAGGTATAATGCATGCAGAGGGGGTGTTCTCCCGCAAAAAGCTTTGTAATAGCGACGCAGTGAAATCTTTGAGATTTCACTGCGTCAGTTTTAGGATGCTGTTGCGTCAAAATCTTGTGCCTGCTTTACAGCAGGTGTTAGACTGAGGCAAAACCTTTCATATGCTGCTTTCCCCATTTGAAAGGACACATTACTGGAGTTGCGTCACTTTTGTGACGCACTCCAGCAATGCGTTACTTGGAATGTCATAAGGAGTGCGCACAGAAAAGTGACGCATTGCACCAGTAGTGTAAAAAAATGTGTTGCGTTGCGTTATATTTAAAAAGTGAGGTATCTAGGTAGATGGGTCACTTTTTAAAATCAAGCGCCACATTATATCTGCGTGAGGTATAATGCATGCAGAGGGGGTGTTCTCCCACTAAAAGCTTTGTAATAGCGACGCAGTGAAATGTTTGAGATTTCACTGCGTCACTTTTAGGATGCTGTTGCATCCTTTAAATATAGTGCAACGAGGCACATTTTATTACACTGCTGGTGTGATGCGTCACTTTTCTGTCCACAGTCCTTATGACATTCCAGATGTGTCATATTTAATGTATGACGAATCATGTTGCAAGGAGTTACAGATACGTCAGTATTTCTGACATATGTGTAAACATAAAAGTGATGCGAGGCCGGCGCAAAATTTTGACGCAATAGCATCCTAAAAGTGACGCAGGGAAATCTCATAGATTTCAGTACGTTGTTATTACCAAGCTTTTTGCGAGGGATTGCCCCCTCTGCATACATTATACCTGATGCAGATACAATATGGCGCAGAGTTTTAAAAAGTGACCCATGTACCTAGATGCGTCACTTTTTAAAAAATAGTGTCAGGTATAATGCATGCAGAGGGGGTGTTCCTTGCAAAAAGCTTGGTAATAATGACGCAGTGCGTCACTTTTAGGATGCAGTTGCGCCAAAATCTTGCGCCTGCTTCACAGCAAACCTTTCACATGGTGCTTTTTCCATGTGAAAGGACACATTATTGGAGTTGCGTCACTTTTGTGACGCACTCCTGCAATGCGTTACTTTTGTGTTTACAGATATGTCAGAAATACTGACATATCTGTAACTCCTTGCGAATTGATTAGTCATATATTAAATATGACATATCTGGAATGTCATAAGGAGTGCGTCCAGAAAAGTGACGCATCGCTATTTTCACGTAGCGATGCGTCACTTTTCAGAAATGAGGCCTCCAGTTTATTCACTGTGTCATAACTTTCTTTTCTAACACTCACCTTCTTTCAGTCCTCCTACTTCACTTCCTTTCACCTCTCATACCTTTCTGTTCTTTCTTACTCATTCTCCTTTCAATTATCAATGCACTATATTTCACTTACTCTTCATTTTTTAAGATTATAGCTCTTTGATGAGAATTGGAGGTAGTTCTGAAAAGAACTTTTGGTTTTCTTCTTTTAACTGAAGAGGAACAAAAACAGGGAATAGAAACTGCTCAACAGGAGCAAAAAGAAAAGAAAAAAATTAGGGGTGGGAAGGGCAGTGATGGTTCTCCAATGCCCGAACCATGAGCAGGACACTTTGCTCCCCATAGGTGAGGAGTTGATTGC
The DNA here is from genome assembly GCF_964263255.1 of Lissotriton vulgaris. Taxonomy (NCBI): domain Eukaryota; kingdom Metazoa; phylum Chordata; class Amphibia; order Caudata; family Salamandridae; genus Lissotriton; species Lissotriton vulgaris. Next base: position 69,269 of record NW_028251543.1, read on the forward strand.
AGTATCTGCATTTGACGACCCCATGGTTAAATGCAGGTTGTATGTTTGCCACCTGCTCCTGCGATTGCTCTCTCCCAGAAGAAGTTGCTCCTCCTGTTGATGTAGAGGCCCCATCTCTGGGAACCTCCTGTGCCAGAGCCCTGACACTTTCCCGGGCAAAATTCTGGGGGTGCCTCCTCTCCACATGGCGAATCATGGTGAAGTTGCCAAAAGAGTATTTTTTTTGGGGGTTACCCCGTGACAGGACCTGTTTGCAGATCCTGCACTCTACTTTTGGTGCATTCACCTTCTTCTGGCCTTCTGGAAACTTAAAAAATTTCCAGATGAAATGTTCCTTCACCTTTGGGGTAGGAGGCTCTTCATCAATGAAATCATCTTCACTGCTGGATAGTCTGGCAGCCATGATGAATCCAGGAATATGGAGCAGCAAAAAAGGCAGGTCTTTCAGTCACAAAAGTGAAAGAAGAAGTGAAGGAAATGGGTGGGGATTTCATTCATTGTAAAAAAAACTGTTAGCAACCAATGAAAAGTGTTATTTTAGGGTCACATGACCCGATGCGTTTACGCTGCGCGCTCCGGAGCACTTCCGGGTGCGTTTACGCAGCGCGATCGTAGGCGCTTCCGGGTCGCAAACGTGGCGCGATCGTAGGCGCTTTTCCGTGCGTTTATGCACCGCGCACGTATGCGCTTCCGAGGGCACTTACGTTGCGCGCCGAAGTGACGTCATCAATCTTTTATAGAAATGCATAATCATTTTCCATATTAAAAAAAACAAATTTTATTTGTATGGTACGAAATGTTTTGCATTATTATTAACTTTTCATTCATATTTTTTTTTCACGAACGACAGTTGCGCTCTGGGTGCGCTTTCAGATGAGCTCTCGGAGAAGCTTACAGGAGAGCTTAGCTGAAAGCTTCCCGGAGCGCGCACCCAGAGCGCAAAAGAAAAAAAATATAAAAAAAAATAAATACTTAAAAAAAAACAGCAAATTGTAAAAAAAAAAAAGGTTAGAAACTCGATATACAAAGGAATTAGCATTTAAAAAACTATGAAATTCACTGAAAAAACCATAGGTTTCACACCAGTTATAGTTAGGAATTAGCATTTAAAAAACCTATGAAATTCACTGAAAAAACCATAGGTTTCACACCAGTTATAGTTAGGAATTAGCATTTAAAAAACCTATTAAATTCACTGAAAAAACCATAGGTTTCACACCAGTTATAGTTAGCTGGAAATTTTACTGATATAAAACCATTGAAATTCCCACGTTATAGTTAGTTGGACTCACTATAACTTGCGCGCCTGCAATGCACTGCTGATGACGTCACATATTACATCACTCATGACATGGTCAGTGACATCACTCATGACATCACTGATGACACCATCCCTGTGACAGAGTGACTGACCTCCTTTCAGTGTAATGTAACCCCTGAAACACATATTCAAAAATAGAAACTAACATTTACAAAAAAGTGGCGATACCTATACCAGTTACAACAACCAATTCAGTAATTCAACCATTTATATACACATTTACTCATTCACCAACAGTTCTATATAGTCATTCATACATATACTCACTTATCATATGTAGTGAAACACCTTTACATCCGTTAACACACCGACAGTCTTCCAAAAGTTACTCACACATATACTCACACATGCAAAAAAACTATTGAACATCCATTTATTTGCATATACAGCTATACACACACTACCACCTTATTCCTAAGGAAACTTACACATACTTACTCTCTTAAACAATCACTTATAGAATCACATACTTATTTAAACAGGAACTCTTACAATCTCTCACTCTCACATTTACTCACTTATATAAATCAATACTCCATATACTAGAATAAAACATATGTATACACACTCATATATAAAACATATTTATTTTTTCAGAAAGACACACATTCTTTGGATGGTGTCATCAGTGATGTCATGAGTGATGTCACTGACCATGTCATGAGTGATGTAATATGTGACGTCATCAGCAGTGCATTGCAGGCGCGCAAGTTATAGTGAGTCCAACTAACTATAACGTGGGAATTTCAATGGTTTTATATCAGTAAAATTTCCAGCTAACTATAACTGGTGTGAAACCTATGGTTTTTTCAGTGAATTTAATAGGTTTTTTAAATGCTAATTCCTAACTATAACTGGTGTGAAACCTATGGTTTTTTCAGTGAATATATATATATATATATATATATATATATATATATATATATTACCTACTGGCGGTCGGCAGTAGTTAGTTATAGTTAGGATCGTTTTCCAAAGGAAATCCGCAACATTCTATTGGGAATAACTTTGGCGTTGATGGATGGAATAGGCTGAATTTCTCCAAGAAAATGGCCAGCTCCGCTCTGCTCCTTCCCTGAAAGTGTGGGTGGGATTCGTCAAGCAGGGGCCGAGATAAAAGGGGGGTCCCAAAACGTGTTTTCCCCATGTTAATTTCCATGGGGCGGTTGGACTCACTTTTAGCCCGAACGACTGAATGGATTTACACCAAACTTGGCAAAATTGTAGGGACTGGTAGACCGATGTGCCTTTGCTATGTCTCAAGATATGTGCTCCAGTGGATTTTGAGTAATTTAGGTTAAAAAAATGTATATATCTATAAGCGCGCCCCGGTACGCGCACCGGGGCGCGCTCCAACGTGCTACGCGAGTTCGTGAGCGGAAAGCGGATTAGCTCTTGGGTGTCTGTCAACATTCAAAACAGTCCTGTAGCGGCCGCCATCTCGTGTCTCGGGAGTATCGAGACACAAGAGGTGGCAAAAACAAAGAGGGAAATTACCAAAAGGGGGCAGGGTAGACCCCCTTACCCCCTAGGTTTGATGTGTGGGCCATAAAAGGGCCCCGCGGGGCAAAAAAAATAAATATTGTTTTTCCGATTTTCGCGGGGGGAGCGCCCGGTACGCGCACCGGGGAGTGTACCGGGGAGCGTACCATGGGGAAAACCCAGTGAAACAGTAAAATAATAATTTAAAGTGCTTAGAGGTAGGGTAACTCTGAATAGAGTTATTGTGTTGTGTGGGTGATTTAAGTACCAACATGTAGGTACCAATGCAGAGTCTTGCATGTTGTTACAGACGTAATTGTGGTATATGGAATCCATGTAAAAAAAGAGAGAGTTTTCCCTAATAAACCCAGGAAGGACCGGAAAAGATCACAACCAAAAAATTATTCCTTTCTGAGTGTTTCAATTTAGGTACTAGTGTATTTCATAAACAACCACATTTGTTTAGACCAATTTCAACCACAGATTCCCCATATATTGACTTAGAATCAAAACATAAGATTATATGTAACTATATAGTTTTTTATTTTAAAAAAATATATTTTTCATATACTTAGTATAAACAATTTATTAAAAACAAATTCATATAGCTTTTTCAAAACAACATTTTACACATATTTTCTAAATTTTATCATAACTCAATACATAATTCACAGTACATAATAAAAAACAAGTAAGCGACAATGCAAAAATGTCCCTGTTCACTAAACATTTAATTTAACTATTGTTTATTAAATTCTAAAACTATGTCACTTTATGTACAGATCCCCTGATGATATGACAGAGTGAAGTGGAGGTTCAATACTAAGTATGGAAAGGGGCGACCACTCGGTCCCCCCGCACGTATGGCAGAGTACCACGATCCCCCCGGGAAGCCATCTTGGGCGGGTGGCGTGTCCCGGCTGGTATGCCCGAAGCGGCGTAGTCGGGGCGCGCTTTTTCCCGCCCTAGAGTGGGCTGGCCTAAACACTGACGCGGCTGGCCACGCCCTCGGGGCAGGCAGGGGCGGGTTTACGCCCGCCCTGAAGACGGATAAAAGGGGACGCAAGACCCGAAGGCATCCTCTTGTTTCTGTGCTCTGAAGCTGCACCTCCTCGCTGCACGTGAGCTCGAGACGGAACGAAGAGCCAATTTTGAGCGTTGTAATCTTTCTTTTGTCTTACAGATACTCTGTCGGAGAAATGCCCAAGAAAGGCGGGAAGAGAATGACGACCGAACAGATGGTCCGGGTCCTCATGAAGGAGATGACCGAGCTTAAGAAGCGGGTGGCGGAGAGAGACGGGGAAGGGGGGCCGGAACGTCCGTCGGCTGGAGCAGCTCCAGGAGGGAGAGCCAAGAGGCCAAGGAGGGGACCAGCTGGGGGGGACGTCCCGGTTCCCTGTACCCCGCTCGAAGCGCCAACCCCAGTACCGGCGGAGGGGAATCCGATTCCCGTGGTGGTCACCCCGGTGTCCAATGAAGATATGCCGCCCGAGCTGGCAGCACAACTTGCAGCGTGGTTGGGCGAAAGTAGTGATGGCGCCACGGCTGCCGAGGCGCAGGCGCTTATGAAGCAATTGCGCGAGAAACGGGAAGCAGCCAAGGTGTCCGCGCCGGTTGCAGTAGTTGACAAGCCACAAGGGACGATTGCGACCGCAGAGGCAGCGTCCGGTGCAGGTAAGCGGCCATTGCCGATTGCGAGGGATGAGTCAGCACCCTCTCGTAGAGAAAGGTTGGGTCAACATGTGCCTTTGGCAATTAAGGAAAAGATTTGGGCAGGGGAATATGTGAACATCTTCTCGTTGCTTGTTGATCATTATGAAGTGGAGCATGTTAAGGGTCAGAAAGACCTCATGCATCCGAGTGTTTGGCGCGCAAAAATGGCCGCCTTTAAAGTGAATGAGACTATTGGCAATTGGGGCAATGCATGGGGAATCTTTACGTCGATATTGGGGGAACGTAGGCCCGAGTTGCTTTCCGAGTTGCCGACCTATCAGTCGCGAATCATGGGGTACTCGACATCATACCAGGGTAACCATTGGTTTTGCTATGATAATCTTTTTCGAAAGGCTAAAGAGCATAATAAAAGCTTGACCTGGGATTGTTATGATTCTTTGACATGGGATAAAATGAAGGAGACAGGTATGTTGAAAATGCCATTGGTAGGAAGTAATGTTGGCGAATCCTCCCGCCAATATGGGGGGACGCCCTTTCGTTCAGGTACGGGTACCGACGATCAGTCGAGACCTGCCGGCAATACAGGAAAAAGGGGGTTGTGCTTTAATTTCAACAGAGGTAAATGTACTAGACCCCAGGGATCGTGTAAATTTAAACATGAATGTAGTGGGTGCGGGTCGCCCCATCCTGAGTCCACGTGCAGAGCCAAAACGGGTGATAACGGGGGAAGAGGAGGCGCCAAACAGGTCTAACATAGTCCGAGGGGCGCCTTTACCTACCCCGATTGATACCTTGGCGATGATTCCCTGGCTCAGTGAATACCCGGATCGTACTTCTGCTGGGGTGCTGCGGAACGGATTTTCGTATGGTTTCCGCATCCCGGTAGGGGACTTTCAGGGTGTGGAGAAGTGTAAAAATCAACTTTCGGTCCTGCAGCATACGACCGTGGTACAGGATAAGATCCGGAAAGAGGTTACTCGAGGTCGGGTCGCCGGCCCGTTTAGTGTACCCCCGGTGCATGATTTTGTTTGTTCTCCTTTAGGGGTGGTCCCCAAGAAGGACCCGGGGGAGTTCCGATTGATTCATAATTTATCAGCTCCACGTGGTCTTTCTGTTAACGATGCAATAGATCCGGAAGTATGTTCGGTGCGGTACGCATCCTTCGATGAGGCCGTAGCCATTTTGAATCGCCTGGGGCCCGGGGCGCTGATGGCGAAGTCAGATATCGAGTCAGCGTTCCGATTGCTCCCGGTACACCCAGACGACCAGCGTCTCCTGGGGTTTCATGTTTCAGGGTTGTTATTACATGGATAAGTGTATGCCGATGGGGTGCTCTATATCTTGTGCCTATTTCGAGAAATTCAGTAGTTTTCTACAATGGGTCTTCACAAAGAAGACGGGTTTCCACCATGTAATGCATTACCTTGATGATTTTCTGTTCCTTGGGGCAGCCGGGGATCTCGAATGTGGCCGGGCCTTGGCCGAATTTTGTATGTTAATGAAGCAGTTTGGTGTGCCATTGGCACCAGGTAAGACGGTGGGTCCTACGACTTGCCTTGAGTTTCTGGGGATCGAGTTAGACTCCAGTGAGGGTTGTTTTCGTTTGCCAGCTGACAAAGTGTTAAAGTTCAGGGCAGCCCTCCGAGTGTGTATAAATGGATCTAAAGTTACGCTGCATCAATTGCAGCAGTTGGTGGGACAGTTGAATTTTGCCCTGAGGGTAATACCAATGGCCCGCCCCTTCTCCCGTTCAATTGCCCAAGCTATGGTCGGCCTAAAGGAGGGCCATCATCGCACGAGACTATCGGCTGAGGTCCGCCAGGACATGCGCATTTGGTTAGCATTCCTGGCGGACTTTAATGGTCGAGTCGTCTGGAACAAACCAGCCGTGTCCTCGGAAGAGCTGGGGCTATGGACCGATTCAGCAGGTAGAATGGGTTTTGGTGCCATCTTCGGCACAAAATGGTCGGCACAAAGGTGGCCGACATGGTGGCATGACAATGGTCTGACAAGTAATATTGCTTTCCTTGAACTTTTCCCCATTTTGGTGGCCCTGAGAACCTGGCCCGAAGGGTTCAAAAATCACTCTGTGATCTTTTGGTCTGACAATATGACCGTGGTCGAGTGCATCAATAGCCAGGCTGCACGATGTAAAATGATTTTAAGACTGCTCAAAGAAATTGTTTTACTGTGTATGCAACTGAATGTGCTATTCAGAGCAAAACATGTCCCGGGGGTAATGAATCAGGCGGCTGATGCACTGTCTCATTTTCATATGCAGGCTTTCTCGGGTTTCCTTCCCACAGCGGACCCAGAGCCGGCACCCTTTCCCGAAGCTCTCTGGTCTCTCGGTGCCCCGAACTTCGTCACCTCGTGGGAGAGAGTCTAGCACCAAGGACGAGGAAGGCATATGAAGGGGCGTTTCGGTCCTATTTAGCCTTTTTTGGGCCCGATAGAGAGGGGCTGTGGGGCCACGAGGAATGGGTAGTGAATTTTCTGATGTCCTTACGTAGGGCTGGGAAATCGGGGGCTACGGCCCAGAGGCATCGTGCTGCCATTTCCTTTGTTGCCAGGGCTCATGGTATCCAGGACCCGACAGCGTCTTTCGTTGTACAGAAAGCGCTGCGTGGGTGGCAACGCCTTGAAGGTCGCAGAGTAGATGAGAGGCGCCCGATAGGTTTGGATAGGTTGGCCCAGTTGTTGGCCACACTCCCTTCCACATGTTCATCTCAGTTTGAGACAGTGTTGTTCCGAGCCGCTTTTACGCTGGCATTTCATGGGGCGATGCGGGTAAGCGAACTGGTGGCAAGGAACAAACAGGATGTGACAGGGGGTTTGTGCCAGGAACATGTTCAGATCAGAGGTGAGACAATGACGGTCTCCTTTGTCAGGTCCAAGACCGATCAAGGTGGGATGGGTGACTGCATAATCATACGCAGGATTCCCGGGTCCTCCATGTGTCCGGTAAAGTGTTTAGAAGAATACCTAGCACGAAGGGTGGCATCATGGGGGGGGACCTTGTTGAGACACGCGGACGCCACCCCACTGACGAAATTTCAGTTTCAGCGGGTGCTTGCGATGTCAATTGCCGCTGCGGGCTTGAACCCGGGCGAGTTTGGGACCCATTCCTTTCGGATAGGGGCTGCTACAGAAGCTACAGCTAGGGGTCTTAATGTTGAACAAGTGAAACGAGTGGGGCGTTGGTCCTCCAATTGTTATAAGAGGTATGTGCGGTTACACATGTTGTGAAGCTGTAATGATGTACTCACGCCTCTTGTTTTTGTTTGGTTTTCAGTTACGCAAGCCTGCGAGGCGGGGCGGACTATGCAGTCGACCCAACACCGGGCCAGCGGTCAGACATCACCGGCTGTGAAAAAGGAGGTGTGGGTCGTGGGCCACTCACACGTGAGGCGTGCCGCGGACGTATTCAAAGCAGGTGACATGATTCACGTAGCTGGGGAATACGGGTACAGGGTGTCCTTCTACGGAAGAGGCGGTCTCTGTATTGACCAGTTTCAAACATTTTTCGAGGGTTTGTTAGGGCGGACGAGGTCACCGCCGTCTATAGTCATAGTACATCTAGGGGGCAATGATTTGGTCACCACCGGTAGACGACTTCTCCTGGAGGCAATGCTTTCCACTGTAAGTTGGTTGGCGAGGAGAGTTCCGGGGTGCATAATTGCGTGGTCCCATATGATCCCACGAAAGGTGTGGCGAGGGGCTATTTCTATTCATGCTTTGAATCATTCTGTTAGAAAGCTTAATAACAAAGTGAGTAGGTTGTTCCGTTCCAGGACATTGCATTCTATTTCGCATGGCTGTATTAGTGATGACAGTATGTATTTGGGGGATGGTGTGCATTTGTCTCGGGTGGGGAATGAGTTACTCATAGGAGCCTTCTTAGCATGGTTAAAAACGTTAAAACATGACCTTTAGGTAGGAGCTTTGTGGGGGGTCCGGATAGCCGGTCAACTATCCGGCCTGTGGCGGTAAGGTCATGATCGGTGAGCACTAATTGGAAGATCCCTATGAGTGGGCGTCACCCAACACGGATGGGAGCGCTCGGGAGAGGTGGCCATTGGCCCCTCAACGGGGAGGCGGTCCCTTCTAAGGATGGGTCGCCGAAAGAAAAGGAAAGGCGGTCAAGGCCCCTTCCTGGGTAGGAGGGGTTACAGCCCCCTCCTGGGGAATTTCCCGGGGCCAGTGACGTCTGCGACGGCAGATGTGGTAAGTTGTGTGGGGTTTGGGGGGAGGTCTACGCTACCTTCTAGATAACCTCACACGAGTCCTCGAACGACCTTTAAATGGCGTCGAGTTTATTGGTGCCCCCGTCAAGTCAAGGGAAATTGGTAGTTGCACTGGAGGTACGCCTCAGTCCTGTCGCCCCTCCCAAGTGGGGGGGGTATTTCTGGTTAGGGATCTTGACACCGGTTACGACCTTGACGTTGGCCCTTAAACGTTAGGATGTACAATTTCAAAATTTCAAGTCAATGTTTTGTAGGATGTTAGTTCGGCTAGGAGAACCTCTGTATTAGAGAATCTGTTAAGGTTAGCCAAACATCGCAATGTGGTCATGAAATTGTACATTAATATAATGTTTTAATTTTTGTTTTAATAAATACGGCCGGGAGGGTCACTCCCTCCCTCTTCCAAAAACTTCAAGAACTGTTTCCGGTTTCCCTCCTTTGGGGATTGTGTTGAGAGGGGGTGGCGGGTATCTCAGCCATATGGAAAGGGGCGACCACTCGGTCCCCCCGCACATATGGCAGAGTACCACGATCCCCCCGGGAAGCCATCTTGGGCGGGTGGCGTGTCCCGGCTGGTATGCCCGAAGCGGCGTAGTCGGGGCGCGCTTTTTCCCGCCCTAGAGTGGGCTGGCCTAGACACTGACGCGGCTGGCCACGCCCTCGGGGCAGGCAGGGGCGGGTTTACGCCCGCCCTGAAGACGGATAAAAGGGGACGCAAGACCCGAAGGCATCCTCTTGTTCCTGTGCTCTGAAGCTGCACCTCCTCACTGCACGTGAGCTCGAGACGGAACGAAGAGCCAATTTTGACCCACCCACCAGCCCCTGAAGACAGCAAGTGGTTTTAATAATGTCTGAATAAAAATTTGATGGATAACTCTGATTTTCGTTTACAGGTTATGGTGATTATCGTGATGACTTTGAGTTTGCAATAAAGTCTGGTCGATTTGTGTTATGTTTTGCAAATAAAGTATTTCTGCTTTCGTGTTTATCAGTAAGCATGCTTTTAATAAAGTGGTTTTTGCTACTGTCTTTTCATAGGTAGTCATTTAGTAATTTAGTTAGCATTGTCGTATTTATTTTGGTCGGGCGGTAAGGTCATGATCGGTGAGCACTAATTGGAAGATCCCTATGAGTGGGCGTCACCCAACACGGATGGGAGCGCTCGGGAGAGGTGGCCATTGGCCCCTCAACGGGGAGGCGGTCCCTTCTAAGGATGGGTCGCCGAAAGAAAAGGAAAGGCGGTCAAGGCCCCTTCCTGGGTAGGAGGGGTTACAGCCCCCTCCTGGGGAATTTCCCGGGGCCAGTGACGTCTGCGACGGCAGATGTGGTAAGTTGTGTGGGGTTTGGGGGGAGGTCTACGCTACCTTCTAGATAACCTCACACGAGTCCTCGAACGACCTTTAAATGGCGTCGAGTTTATTGGTGCCCCCGTCAAGTCAAGGGAAATTGGTAGTTGCACTGGAGGTACGCCTCAGTCCTGTCGCCCCTCCCAAGTGGGGGGGGTATTTCTGGTTAGGGATCTTGACACCGGTTACGACCTTGCCGTTGGCCCTTAAACGTTAGGATGTACAATTTCAAAATTTCAAGTCAATGTTTTGTAGGATGTTAGTTCGGCTAGGAGAACCTCTGTATTAGAGAATCTGTTAAGGTTAGCCAAACATCGCAATGTGGTCATGAAATTGTACATTAATATAATGTTTTAATTTTTGTTTTAATAAATACGGCCGGGAGGGTCACTCCCTCCCTCTTCCAAAAACTTCAAGAACTGTTTCCGGTTTCCCTCCTTTGGGGATTGTGTTGAGAGGGGGTGGCGGGTATCTCAGCCATATAACCCCCGGATTGAATCTGGTACCGCAAAGCAAAGTTGTCACAAATGTAAGATATATTTAAGACCTTTTTCTCCAATAGTTTATGAGTAAAAACTTTAACCTCCCCCCTCACTACAAGTTGACTAATGTTATGTATCTATTTTTAGAAAGAAGATGTTTTTAAAATTGTCCTGAGGAAGGTGTTCTAAAAAACGAAGCACCGAAACGCGTCGACACACGGATTTTTAATTGTATTAATTGATTGTTTTTTATTATGTATTGTGAATTATGTATTGAGTTATGATTTAATTTAGAAAATATGTGTAAAATGTTGTTTTGAAAAAGCTATATGGATTTGTTTTTAATAAATTGTTTATACTAAGTATATGAAAAATCTTTTTTTAAATAAAAAACTATATAGTTACATATAATCTTATGTTTTGATTCTAAGTCAATATATGGGGAATCTGTGGTTGAAATTGGTCTAAACAAATGTGGTTGTTTATGAAATACACTAGTGCCTAAATTGAAACACACAGAAAGTAATTCTTTTTTGGTTGTATATGGAATCCATACCATAGTCTGTCAGGAAAGCAGAAACATATCCTTTAAGCACTCCCTGAGAAGGCCTAGGGGATCATGGGTAGTCTACCCTGCTCCCTTATGATGTTTTCAAGTATTACATTTTACTCTCTTCTGAATCTACACAAAATTGGTGGTGATTTGGTGCATTAGAGACAGACAGTGAGAGAAAGGAGGCAGGAGATGAAAAAGAGATGTCAAATACACATTGGAGATAATATAGTGGGAGAAAGGAAGTAACTATGAGCAAACTTACTATGTAACACAAAAAAGTTCACAGTATACTATAAATCTCACTTTATATTATAATCATTTTGGTACTACTTCATGAATTACATATAAAAATTAATAATGTCTCAAACAATTTTTAATTATTAAATATACATTTATTGTTCAGAATTTTCATAATTTAATAGAACTTCCAACATCTGATTATCTGGAATCTCCTCAAAATTTTGATTGCATGATTCAATGGTTTCTATACAGTCAATTATTTCTTGGTCCAAGTAGTAAATAACTAACAGAAAACGTTTTTCCAAATTAACTTAAAGTGCACAAGATAGTTCCCCTTACAAATTAACAACTTACCTTTCAGAAAGCAGTTGAAGTTTTGAGAGAAAATCCTTTATAAATGTACCTCAGGTAGTACTAGTAAAAATGGCTGTGTTTCCCTCTCATTTTTAATATATATTCATGTACATAACCAATCAAATGTCAGCACATAAAAATACAAAACGAAAGTAACATTTTAATTGGTTGTAAATTCTAACACTTTCATATGTGTTTTTGTCATGTAATTTACCTCAGGATATTTAGACAGGGCTACAGCCCAAATGGCTCAATGGAAGTCTACCAAATTTGGGAAAATGGTAGGGACTGGTATGTAGTAGGGCCTATTCTATATTTGGTGAAAGTCTCTCCAGTGGTTTTTATGTAAATTAACTTCCAGCGGCAGCGCTACGGGAGTCCGCAATCTTGTGTTTCGGTAGAATTTAGATACAAGATGGAGGACAAACAACGTTGGGAATGGGTAAAAGGGGGCACAGTAGACACCCCCTGACCCCCTTGATTTTCTGAGGGGGGCTTAGGAGGCACATATAGGCCCCAAAAAAATTTTTTTTTAAGAATTTGCGGGGGAGCGACCGGTACGCGCACCGGGGAGCGTACCGGAGAGCATACCCTGGAGAAAAAAGAATGACAGAGTTTTTAAAAAATGTAGCATTTTTTTATAAATTGGAGGCAGTTCTAAAAAGAACTTTTTTTTATTCTTTTTGTTCTTTTATATGTTTTTTATAGTTTTTTTGAAGTTTTTTTACTTTTTTTGGCTTTTATGAACAATTTTACATTTTTTGGTAATTTTTATGGGGACAAACAAAAAACAGGGAATTGTAAACGGCTCAACTGGAGCAAAAAAAATCAGGAAAAAATTAAGGTTTCTTTTTGCAGTTGTGGTTGTCTCCAGCACGGTTGATCAGTTTGATACTTTGCTTTCCATAGCAAATTGTAGTCTGGCAAAATGTACAAAGTATTTTATAATCTCGAAACTGGGGTTGGATATTTGGGACCATCTCCCTTGTCTCAGGACCCGATGGAGTGGGTTGTTTTCTTTTGGAGGTGCTGGGAAAAGATTAGGAAGGGTTTCTTGTCAGTTCTCTGACCTCTGCCGCAGCATAGCTGTTTGGGTGCTTGCATTGCATATGCCGAATCATTATATTGTTGCCAAATGAATACTTTTTTGCAGGGTTCCCCCTGGAAAGTACAGTGCCACAGATGAGACATGTGACTTTTGGAGCATTTACTTTCTTTTGTCCCCTTGAGATTTTAAAAAACTCCCACACAAAGTGCTCCTTGAGTTTATAGGGGGTATTATCTTCAGGCAGGAACTGCCTCTCCTCCTCCTCCTCCTCTTCTTCTTCACCACCACTGTGGTGTTGTGGTGGTCCTTGTGGTGGTGGTGGTGGTGGTGGTGGTGGTTGAGATGCTCCTGCTGCTGCTACTGTAGTCATTTCACACTTACTACAAACAGGTCTGCAAACAGGTCTTCCTCAGTCAAAGTACAAAGTGAGAATGAGGAAAAAAGGTGGGGGCTTTCATCATTTGGAAAAAAAACAGTTCTGAACCAATGAAAAGTGTTATTTTCAGGTCACATGACCTGACGCGCTTACGCTACGCGCCCCGGGGCATGCCCGGGCCGCTTACGTAGCGCAATCGTATGCGCTCAGGCGCTTCCAGGTGCGCTTACGTCGTGCATCATAAGACCCATCATGCGGCTACGTGATACGTCACGATGATGTTTTCGTTCACGGCAATATCGCCAACGGGACGCTCACTGGTACGTGCACCGGGAGCGCTCCAGGGCAAAAAAAATAAAATAAAATAAAATAAACATGAACAATATACATAAAAAAAATAGTATTACATAAATATATAATATAGGATTCATTATAAAAAATATTATATTTCATAGCTATAGAAATTTGCTATTAAAAAACCTTTGAAATTCACTGAAAAAACATAGATTTGAGGCCCAATATATAGTTAGGAATTAGCATTTACAAAACCTATGAAATTCACTCATGAGTGATGTCACTGACCATCTCATGAGTGATGTAATATGTGAAGTCATCAGCAGTGCATTGCAGGCGCGCAAGTTATAGTGAGTCCAACTAACTATAACGTGGGAATTTCAATGGTTTTATGTCAGTAAAATTTCCAGCTAACTATAAATGGTGTCAAACCTATGGTCTTTTTCAGTGAATTTATTAGGTTTTTTAAATGCTAATTCCTAACTATAACTGGTGTGAAACCTATGGTTTTTCCAGCTAACTATAACTGGTGTCAAACCTATGGTTTTTCCAGTGAATCTATCTATATATTCACTGAAAAAACCATAGGTTTCACACCAGTTATAATTAAAAATAAACATCCATTTACACACTTATTTAAACATTTTTTGTCCATCGACCTTTACAAATACATATATAAAACATATTGATATTTCAGAAAGACACACATTCTCTGGATGGGGTCATGAGTGATGTCACTGACCATGTCATGAGTGATGTAATATGTGACATCATCAGCAGTGCATTGCAGGCGCGCAAGTTATAGTGAGTCCAACTAACTATAACGTGGGAATTTCAATGGTTTTATGTTAGAAACATTTCCAGCTAAGCGCGTCGGGTCATGTGACCTGAAAATAACACTTTTAATTGGTGCAGAACAGTTTTAGTTTCATAATGATGAAATCCCTAGTCTTGTGACCTGAAAATAACACTTCTCATTGGTTCAGGACATTTTTTTTTCTCCAAATGATGAAAGACCCCACCTTTTTTCCTTATTCTGACTTTGTCCTTTGACTTAGGAAAAACTGTTTTGAAATCTTTGAGGTATATTTTGTACTTTGAAATGGCTATAGTAGCAGCATCAGCTGGAGTATCTGCACCACCACCACCGCGAGGCAAATTTGAGGAAATTTTCAGGCAGATTAGTCAACCGGCGCCAAAGTTATTCACAATAGAATGTTGAGATTTTTAATTGAAAAAAATCCTAACTGTAACTACCTACTGGCGACCGCCAGTAGGTAATATATATATATATATATATGCTGCCTGCCACATTGAGTATGGTTGGGAATGGGCCCCCAAAGACAGATTCCAACAGCCATTTTGTGTTAAGCAGACCAAATTGGAACGGTTGTAAGAATGGGTGAAAAATCCGTTCCGTTCGCGGATATTGCGGATTTTCGGTAAATGCGCAATCCGCAAACTCCAGCGAATTTACCGAAAATCCGCAAATCCGCGAGCGGAGGATTTTATTGCTTGCTCGCACTATTCGCGCGAGTTCGCGGCTTCCCAGTTCAATTTCACGCTTATTCGCGCCCTGCGAATAAGCGCTAGATTGCAGAAAAATGATTTTTGGAAAACTGAAACTACTTACCAGGTTCAAAAGTTCAAGCTCATCATTAGTAGCCATTTCCTGTAGTGCTTCCTGAGGGGCCCCTCCAGAGTTCAGTTGCCTACTTGCAACTATTGTGTGACCCTGCTCTGACCCTCAGAATAGTTACAGGTATGCCACAAAGGTCCTGAATTACAGCTAAGGGAGACAAGCAGGAGCCAGGCTGGAAGCTCAAATTCAGTGACACATTAATCAGCCCCTAATTTATTAATGTCAGTTGAGGCAGGGCAGGTGTTGTAACTAATTTTGCAAAAATTAAAGCACTTAGCAGGTGCAAAAGTTCAAGCACATCATTAATCAGGAAGCACTAAGGAAGCAGGTGCCAGCTAAACAAATATTCTTTGACACATTAATCAGCCCCAAATTAATTCAGGTCACTTGAGGCAGGGAAGGTGTGCTTTGCTTTGCCACAATAATGTACACTGGTCAACCAGACTGTGCTGTGATGAAACAGAGGGTGGCATGGGTGAGCCAGAGGGTGGCATGGGTGAACCAGAGAGTGGCAGTGGTGACAGAGGGTGGCAGTGATGAAGAAGAGGGTCGCAAACAGGCTGGACACGTAGAAACAACAAGTTCACAAAACTTGCGACCCGACAGGTAAGTTCGCGTTTGCAAAATTGTACAAAAACTCTCGTGAACTGGCAGAAACCCGTGCGAACACAAAAAAAAAAAATCCGCAAGTCCGCGGGAATTCGCGGATTTTTGCGGATTGCGAATCCACAAATCCGCAAATTTGCGGATCGCGAATCCGCAAAATCCGCCCATGCTTAAACGGTTGTCCATTCGGTCATCATAATCGCTCATACAGAAA
>NW_028251544.1:0-12067 GCF_964263255.1 Lissotriton vulgaris
GCTTGCATTCTATATAGAGGTGTACCCTACGAAAGATAATACAGCTCTTACTACAGCAAAGGTTCTTCTAAAAGAATTATTTCCAAGATTTGGTGTTTGCAAACTTTTGTGGAGTGATAACAGACCCCATTTTATTGGGCAAGTTGTTGAGTATGTCCTGAAAGGGTTAGGGATTATGCATACGTTTCATGCTGCCTTCCATCCACTATAAGCAGAGCTAGTTGAGCGATACAATGCTACCCTCAAGCTTAAGCTAGCTAAGATTCAGGCTTCCACATCCTTGAAATGGCCTGATGCACTTCCCTTGGCATTGTTGTCCATTAGATCAGTGCCACATTCACGATTTGGCCTTACACCGTTTGAGGTGGTATTTTGAAGGCCTATGAATATTTGGGGAATTCCTAAGCCACTCCCCATACATGATGTACCTTGTTTTTTTTTTTGGTCCTCATCTCACCTTTCAAGCCTCTGCAGGTCTTATGAAGCCGCCTTCGTTATCTGTCGCCCCTACGGCTTACCGCACTCGCTTGGGTCGTCCGACCGGTCCCTTTGTTTTGTAAGGGGCCCTGGTGTAATCATAAGACCAAGGATGTTACAGTAATCTTAAATTCTTACCCCGGCACACGAGGGGTTGCCAAATGTTCAAAATATTATCCTCCCACCATCGTACTCTAATCTTGCCATGGAGAATGCGGCTTTGAGCCAATCCTCCCTTTGCGGGGGAATGGGGTCTTTCCACCTCTTACACACTTCCCTTCTAGCCAGCAATATCATATACAATAATAGACCTTTATCTTTCTGCGAAAAAGTCTGACTGAGGCAACCATCATCTCCAAAAAATACCAATTGCAAATTTATCTCTATGGTGGTGTTGAAGACGTCCAATAAATTGTCCCCCACATCAGCCCAAAATCTTGCAAGTTTTAAACACTCATAGAAGATATGTAGGTCATTAGCAAGAGGTGCCGCACATCTAGGGCATTTGGGGACAGGATCAGGAGCGAACTTTGCAATTTTTGCAGGGGTATAATAGAGTCTATTAATGACGAAGAAGTGTTTTTTTTTCAAGCAGGCAGGCTTAACAAATCTGTATAGAGTCTTTAATGATGATTTATACAAAGAGTCTGCTAATGGCCCAAATGGGGTTCCCGTCCACATCGCAGCAGGGGCAGGTGTCTCTTGGTCCTCTGCCTCCAACAAGCTGTTGTACCACATAGCGATTTCCTTATTCAGTGGGCATGCCCCTTGCAACAGATCTTTAATCTCTCTATTTCCCGTGATCTCCCCCTTTTCTGCCTCATACCATGATGTTAACTGTACGTATTTAAATCTCGAGAGCCCCGGGCCAATCTTCTCCCTCAGATACTCCTAGGGATATATCCCCCAAGAGTCCAACAGTTTGGACCAAATTCTGACACCTGCCCTCTTTATTGGCAATGCCAAGCAATCCTGCAGGCGGTGTATCCCACACAGGGGCATTTTCAGAATAGTATCTCATGCCCCAGCTACGCCTAAGCCTATACCATAACTCCAGGGATGCTCTTAAAACTTTCAGACGTACCCTTTTGAAGAACCTAGGTGATCCGAATTTATACAGAAACTCCTCACCATCTCCTCCTCCTTCCACCCGCACCATTTCACCCAGCAGCCTCCCCCAGGCTGATTCCCCTGGCTTTACTAGCAGCATCCGTATGCTTTTAAACTGGAATGCTGCTGCGTACAACCTTACGTCTGGGAGGGCTAACCCGCCTTTTTTTAGTCTGCGTCTAAGTTTTTTCCACGCCAGGCGGACCCCTTTATTGCCCCAGATAAAACTGCTGATCTTGCTCTGTACTTTCATCAGATTTTTACTCGGAAATGTTAATGGGATTGAAGAGAAGAGGTAAGACAGTTTAAGGAGGATAACCATCTTCACTAAGTTGACTTTCCCATAGATGGTCAGTGGGAGATTGCACCATCTACAAAATAAACTGTCAATTTCCTTTACCACCCTCCTTAGATTCAACTCAGGGATCTTTTCAATTTCCTTCACTACAAAAATCCCCAAGTATCTCATCTCTTCACTAACTGTCCCTAGCCACTCCAGGTTCCAGCACATCACCTCCGTCTTAGTTCTATTAACAAGTAACCCGGAGAACGATCCAAACTCAAACATACACTCTTCCGTCCTCGTGATGGCTGTATCTGGGTCGCTTGTGTATAGTATCAAATCGTCAGCATACAAAGCTATTTTTAAGCAGTATTGTTCCGATCTAAATGGGTGGATTGAGTCATCCAGTCTGAGCATCTGGGCTAATGGTTCCACGTACAAATTAAACAAAAGAGGCGATATCGGACACCCCTGCCTCGTTCCTCTCTGAATATTAAAACTCGCAGTGAGGAACCCATTCAAAAATATTCGGGCAGAGGCACCCTGATAGCAGTTCTGCAAGGTCTGTATAAAAATTGGACCAAATCCCATAGCCTTCAAGACCTCCCAAAGATATACCCAGCAAACTCTATCGAAAGCCTTGGCCGCGTCGACAGCGACAATGCCCAAGGGTTCTTTCCTCTGGATAGCCAGATCAATATAGCCTATTAGGAGCTTTGTTTGTTCCTGGATATGTCTGCCAGCGACAAACCCTTTATGATCTGGGTGTATTAACTTGGGTATCAATTTAGCCAATCTCGCTGCTAAAATGCCCATAAAGATCTTATAATCGGCATTCAGCAGGGAGATTGGACGATACGAGTCTGCCTTTTTTGGATCCTTGCCAGGTTTTAATATCAGAACTATTATTGCCTCTTTCCAGGTGTTAGGGACCATCCCAGTTAAGCTATAAGTTGAATTAAAAGTATCTTCCAATACTTCTGAGAGCTCCACTTTAAGGTTTTTATATATTTCACTCGGGAGAGCATCTGATCCAGCAGCTTTTTTGTTCTTAGATTTATTTATCTGAGCTGCGATCTCCTCTGACGTAAAGGGGGCATCTAGGTTATTTTTTCTTTCTTCTGATAGTATGGGGAGTTGTTTATTACTAAGAAATGACTGAATCATACTTGGCTGGGGAGCCAAGTCTTCCTTATACAGTTCTGAAAACATAGAGAGAAGACAGGCCTGTATAGCCTCTATCTCATTTGAGATATCCCCGCTAGCATTAATTTTAAGTTCTTTTATGTCATTCCCGGCACAATCAGTTCTGGCTTTCCATGCTAGTAAGGCACCAGCCTTCTCCCCATATTCATAATTGTGCATCCTACTGATGTCCCACTGCACCCTACATTTAGCTTCTAGTCTCCCTCTGTATTCTGGTCTTGCCTCTTCCAACTTCCTCAAAATCTGAGTGAGTAGCTCCTGGACCCCCTTTCTAACACCTTCTCTTTCTCTCTCCAGACCGCTTATCTTCTCTTCAATACCCTTTAGTACCCCAGCTTCAGTCTTATTCTTATAACAGATAATCCCATGTAGTTTACCCCTAAGCCAGGCCTTGTAGGCGTCCCAGACTACATCAGGTGTTGTAGAGCCTGAATTCAGCAAGAAAAACTCCAAGGACGGGGCCTGTACGGCGGCAATCACCTCGGGGTCCTGCAGCTTGGCCCTGTTAAGAGTCCATCTTGGTGCTTGTCGCTGCACCTCCTTAATCTGATATAGGAAATGTAGTGGTGCGTGGTCAGACAGGTGACTCGGGAGAACTGAGGCTTCTCGTATATTAGCTATTGAGCCTCTATCTAAGAAAATGTAGTCAATCCTAGATGAATGACAGTGTTTTAAACTATAGTAGGTAAAACCCTTCTCGTCTCCTTTTATTTCCCTCCATAGATCGACAAAATCCATATCGTGTAACATATTAACTAATGCCCGGCGTACCTTCACCGCACCTTTGTAGCGACTTAAGTTAGATCTATCCTTGAGGGGGTCTATCAGGACATTAAAATCTCCCCCTATCACGTATGGTGGAGGTTCCAGCATCAATAAAGATTGTAATTTATGAATATAAGCCGGATTGTCCGTGTTTGGACCGTAAAAAGAAGCACAGACCATATCTTGGTTTTCGAATGCTAATGTGGTGATCAGCCATCTCCCAGAGGAATCAGACTGAACTTTTTTTATGCTGCAAGGCGTTCCTTGTTTAATTAGGAAAGCGACCCCTCTATTTTGGGCTGTTTATTTCGAAACACCAAAGCACTTTACCCACTTAGTCTTTGAAAAAATTGAGGTGCTTTCCTCATGACTCAAGTGTGTCTCCTTCAATAGGCATATTTGTGCAGTTGATAATTCTAATTGTTTGAGGATTAACCTCTGCCTTCAAGGGCACCTTAAGCCATTAACGTTCCATGTGACAAATATTATCCCTCTATTTTTTAAAATCACACCTGCCATCGTCCTCTTTTCCTACATGAAAACATCAACCCTTTTTGAGGCGAATTCAAAAGGCTCGAATGAGGTAAAATACTTTTTAGTATTTTTTCCCACTGCACCCCACCACGTGCCCCCCTCCTCCCCGCCCCCCCCCCCGACCCCGTGCCCTCTCTACCCAAGAGGAACCCTCCCTACTAATAGGCAAAAGCCTATTTAGCCATCTCCCCCCTCATGGAGTGCCTATGAAAACCCAGTTGTTTATTTATAAAGTTTCCTACTAATTACACTTTGTTTTTAATTAAAGACCTATTTAATCCGTCTTAGTCTTAATCTTGGTCATGGTCTATTTCGACCCCCGCCCCTCTTTGCCGTATCTGGTCTTGTCTATGAGAGTGTCAGCTTCCTCCTCTGACCTAATCAGATGCATGTGGTTATTCCACATTACTCTCAACTGTGCTGGAAATTTTAACTGCGCCTTGGCTCCAAGGCTATTCAACTCCTCCAGCCTCTTCCCCAACTCCCACTGCCTCGCTGCGGTGATATGTGATATGTCGGATCTTATAAAAAAGGTAAAAGGGTTGGAGCTGTTGAAATATATAAGGCCTTCTTTTAGAGCTGTGGAAAGAATCTGTTCTTTTGTAGAGTATGTCAATAAATTCACCAGGATCTTTCTGGGTTTCTGTTTTGTAGGATTTCTCCTAAAAGGGTCACGGTGTACCCTTTGTATTTCGTGCAATAGATCTACCTCTGGTGTATCTTTTAATACTGTCCCCTTCAGTAAGGAAATAACAAACCCCTTGATGTCACCCCCCTCCAAGGACTCCGGCACAATCAGGATTCTTAAATTGTTCCGACGCAAATAATTCTCTAAGCGCTCAATGTCTTCCTTGAGTTCCTTATTCTGTGCCGACAGTTTAGAAACCTCTGTTTCAGTAGTACTCATTGAATCCTTGATCTTAGGGAGTTCCAACTCCATGGCCTCGGTCCTAAGGGTTACCTCGGCTACCCTCTTGGTCAGTTCTTCGCATGAAGCCTTTATAGCTGCTTGGTTGGCCTTGAATACTGTAAATCTGTTGGCCATCTCAGCGTGGTTAGTTTCTGATACTGTAAACCTGCTGGTGATTTCCTCCTTCATGGCCAAAAGTATAGTGGCCAGCGTCCCGACAGTTATGTCTGGTTTATCTGTACGGGACTCAGCACCTGTGTCTGTATTGTCAGAGAGGTGCGCTGTGTTCAGCATATCTATGCTTCCGGCCGATAATATGACATCCTGTGTGCCGCCCAGGCCATCCTCATCTAATACCGAATATCTATTAGTTAGGCCGATGTCTGGATGTATAGCTACCTCTGCTACCACTGGGGCAGTACAGTTTTCGGTGCTGTTCCCTTCGGCCCCACCCTGTAATGGAACTCCAAGGGTTTTTGTCCCTGGAGTGACTGAGGTAGACTGTAAGTGCTGAGGGTACCAATTATCCTTATTGTTCTGAGTAGAAATTGTATGTTGGGAATGTCGAGCCTCCAGTGGGCAACAACCGGGAGCAGAGGTTGTAGTAACAGAGTTAGACATTACCTTATAGTAACTTTTAAGTGAGGGGTAACTTTTATAACTGCCTCTGCCACTTTGGCTCCTTTGTTTTTTCCCCTGCTTTTAATTTTTTGGGGGCTTAAATACTCTTCAGAGGTGTTCCGCCTAGTTTTTCCCCCTCTTGCACGTTCCTTTATTTCCAAAATAGGGGGTGATATATGTGGTGGATAAGCAGGTTTTCCCTTAGATGTATTCAAAACTGTCCTGGCCCTTAATGTATATCTATTTCTTATCCCCGGGAACTGGCTTTCCTCTGTATTACTGGCTCCGTTTGTTTTCTCTTTACTACCAGCGTCTGTGCCCTTGTCTCCGCTTCCCTCCACATCCATACACCTTTCCAGGGTATTTTTAAAATTGCTGCTATAAGGTAACAATCCTCCGAGAGCACTAGACCGTGTACTACTCACACCCCCTCTGCCCCCCCGGCGGCTTCCTATCTCCAAGCTTACGCCGCTTCGCCCCCTGGCCAGAACACTACTTGCGGTTTTTATCGCTTCTCCCGCTGCTTCGGCTCCACAGGGACTCCCACTGGCTCTACTGCAGTTGATCCGGAACAGTGCAAGATCGCGCCTCCTCCGTAACCTGGCCGCCTCTTCCCACAGCCAATACTGATTTCTTGAGACGGTTACACCGTCCCCCTCGCTTCGCTCATGCGAGTCCCTCCTCCAGCCGGCCTCTCGTCTCTCACCGCAGGTGAGATGCCACAAACCAATATTCGGGGGCATGCTCGATCGGCATCAGTAAAGCATGAAAGCATGAAAAATGTATTCAGGGATTGCGGAAACAAAAAGTTATAACGAGGGTCTATACATGGGTCTATACATGGTCCATTAAAGTAGGAAAATCAGCTACTCCATGGGAGAAAGAAGGTGACCGCGGCCGTTCAGCTAGAGGCCGCCATGTTCCTCCTAGCTCCTCCCCCTACATGATGTACCTTGTGTTTTGATGAGTGACTACCTATCACAGTTGACTGACTGCTTGATTTCTATTCATCCAAAGTTTTGAGAGGCTCTTCCTGACGGGTTGAAAGGTGAAGGCCATGAACTACGGCACAGTGATCATATGATGATGCGGTCCTTTCAGAGATCGAGCAGCTTGGAACCTAGGTGGCGCGACCCAGAGCAGGTCCACCTAGAGACGAGAAATGCAGTCCAAGTGATGACCAGGAGGAACTGGGTGCATTCTACCCACTGCAAGAAGGTGCCGTCTACCCTGGTGGAACCTGCTGCCCTGATCGACCATCGAGACATCCTGGACTCAGAGAGAGGCCAAGCCACTTCACCTGAAGAACCTGAGGAAGTCTTACCGGACCATACGATCCCTGGTGCATCTCGATATCAACTGCAGCCCCGGAAAGAAACTGCATTTTTGAAAAACACTGGTTGAGCAACCGTCCTGTGTTAGTGAGAAACTGAGCTGAAGAGGAGGGGGGTTTTTGTGTAGTGACACCCGTCTTAACCCTCAGTGAAGATACCAACGGCTGTCCAGGACTTCAAAGCTTCAACTATTTTGTTACTTCAACAACTGGATGAATATGCCTATGGAGAAGACATCAACTGCTTTGAGGATTTGCAACAAGAGGATAATGTTTATTGTTGGGTTTACTGCCACTGTGATCACTATGGCAGTGATTACTTGGGTTGTAGAGGAAGTGGCTCCTGCTTGACGAATGCTGACTGGCACTACTCCAGCACCCATTGAACACCACTATTTTACTCTCCCTTATCATGAGCAGAAGCATAGACAGTCTTATTTGAACAACACGTTCATCCAGATGTTGCACGACACACACAATGCTACGAACATTACTAACTGTTGGGTGTGTGGAATGATGCCAGATCATCAGAAAAAGGGAGGAACATCTTTCATTCCTCTACCATTTTCTCATAACGGTTCTTGCCAAGCCTGGTTTGCACTTCTATTGGCTTCTGAGGTGGCTAAAATTACTGATATGGGTGTAGGGGGACTGAACTACTATCTTAATAAAGAGTGTTATCCTGATGAAGAAGGTGATCCAAAGCTAAAGGGACTAAATGGGAGATGAAGGGGTACCGACGAGTAAATGCTTCTACACATTATGTTTACCCAAATACTCAAACTGCTAAGGGTAATGGACCATTTTTTATAGCTGTAACTAGAGTCCGAACAGATTTTTGTGTGAGTAGTGTTGGGGAAATTCCAGTGGGGAAAAGTGAATGTACTTTAGTTCTGAACATTGCTGGTGATAATAATAGTAGCTTCACGTCTTCACATAATACCTATTTTATATTTGGAAATAAAGGATACTACCATCTACCTGTTGGATGATCTGGAGTCTGCTATGTGTCCTTTTTATTGCCCTAAATTACAAAAAAATGGTGGGAGGTACCCTTTTTATGGAAAAGGAATGGGTAGATAAGTTTTAACAACAAAAGGATCCTTTTCAAATTTACTAATAAAAGGAAGAAGATTAGCTTATATCTCAAATTCAGCAAAAGAGTAAGAGACTTTCGCAAATTACCAAATTCACATAACTACTGGTTCAAATATTGAGGGTTATACTTAATACTGAAACAGCAGGATTTGTTATCTTTTTTTTAATATATTTTAATTGGTCAGCTTGAGGATACTCAAAGAAAATACATTAACCAATGATTAAATACAGGCAAACATAGTAAAATCCAATTACAAATCATTGTGATCACAAAAATCAGAATGCATAAAACAGAAAAAGAAGTAAAAAGAAAAATGCATTGGGAAAAATAAGTATGCATTAAACTAACAAAGATGCATATACAGGTAACAGAATCCAAATTGAAATAATGGGAATACAAACAATTAATTATTCAACCAAAGCCTAAATGGCCCCCAAATTTTCAAACCTTTTTCGCGCCGCCTCTTACCCCTCTCAAAAACACTGCTGATTCTAAATTATAAAGGGCTAATAACCTTGCCTTCCAATTTAAAAAAGTAGGCGGAACCGGATTAATCCATTCTGAGGTCATGCATAGTCGAATTAAAGACATAAAAATACACAGAAGCGCTACTTCATAGGAGGACCTAGACACAAACATATCAGACTCAGAGCCCATGATAACCAATTCTGCGTATAATACCACCGGTAATTTGAGCGATATATTAATAAATGATTGTACATCTTGTAAGAACGAATCTATCTTAGTACATGAGAAAAACATGTGTGTATCATTAGCTGAAACAAAACCACATCGCGGACATCCATGGACAGTGACACCTCCTCATTTTGATATTTTAGCGGGATTAAAATACAAATAAAATAGGGCCATGTAACTTTGAGAACGTAAGCTCCCTGAAATTAACACAGAATTGGAAAGCTGTAATGCGTAAACAATATCCAAACCACCCTTCCCAAACTTAGCTTTTAATTTTGTGTTCTGTACAACAAGGTCGTCCGGAAGGGCCAGCATTCAATTTTGGTACAAATCAGCAATGCGAGACCTCCTTAAGATCAAGTCCATCAGTGAACTTCTAGATAAAGCAGCTGGAACAGTACAAAGAAGCTGAGTTAGGTAGCTGCGTACCTGAAGGTACTTGAAAAATTCATGAGCATCCAGTCCATACTTATCTTTTATAAATTAAAAGGAGGCTACAACTTCCATCTTGAGCTAGGTCACCCAGTACATTGATACCCAAAGAGTTCCACCAAAATGTAACATAATCTTGAAAAATAGGTGGCATGAGCCTAGCGGCAGACAGGGGTGTGTAAAAATTAATATTGGGGATAGAGCAGTATCGGCGCATCTTCCTCCAAACTGAAAACATTGTTAAAATATAACTAGGCACTAAAACTGAAAGAAAAGTCCCATTAGCAGCTGCCCCTAAGCCAATCTCAAAAATAGAAGGAGTACATGCAGGTGGAAGTATCGCTTGTGCGGCAAATAGTGGGATAACCGAGTGTTGTACGAGAGCGGCCCAGTTATAAAACAATAAAGTAGGGACTGACCACCCACCCCTACCTAATGGGAGACACATTCATTTAGCAGCCTTCCTTGGAGAATGGTAGCTCCACAAAAAGCGGTTACAGCATCTTTGCGCACTGGCAAGACTAGCCTGGGCAAATTCCAGCGGTATAGTCCTAAATATATGTAAGAATTTTGGGAGAACCAACATCTTCAATACATTTCTCCTGCCAAATAAGGACAAATGAAGGTTGTCAAGCCTTTGCAAAGTAGAATTCACAGTATCTATTATGGGCAAAATGTTCATTTCCGGTAGTTGTTCAACTGCTGCAGTGATCGTAATACCCAGGTACATAGCACTTTGCACAGTTGGGACATCAGATATTCCCATGGCCGATGACTGAATAATATGTCTACTTTAGAGTGGACATTGAACCATGATGAATAATTTATTCAGTAAACATAGAGTAAAATCTTGGCAAATTACCAAATATGAGGAAAAATGTGGGGATACTGGGCACATGTAGCGATGTGAGAGTCTAAACGTAATAAGTCACACAAAGAAGAATAACAAGTAGTGCCATGATACTGTTCAGTAATTTATTGTTTCTTTTCTAGATAAATGTTTAAGAATCATTGTCCTGAAGAAGGTGAAACTATTTTTGAACACTGAAATGCCGCGCCGACAATTCTTTTCAAATTTGGTCATTATTTATGATTGTACTTTTATTAAACAATTTCATGTGAAATCAAATATATATATGTTTTTTTAAATGAATGTGATTATTGTGTTTTTAAAATTGAAATGGTGATGTTTTATAATATATTGACAAATGAACAACAATGAAAATAAAAATAGAGGTAACAAATCCTGCTGTTTCAGTATTAAGTATAACCCTCAATGTTTGAACCAGTAGTTATGTGAATTTGGTAATTTGTGTTAGTCTCTTACTCTTTTGCTGAAATTGAGATATATGCTAATCTTCTTCCTTTTAATAGTAATTTGGAAAAGGATCCTTTTTATTGCCACCTGTATTTTTGGCTCCTGCATCATATCACAAGGACTCAAAACTGTTTAATGACATTTCCCAAAATCGATTTAAGAGGGCAGCAAATCACGACGAGGTGGATCAGACTGACACCGCGTTACAGCAATATGCTGATTTTAATTTGCGACTGTTCTTCTTTTTTGGTGCTGCCTTGAATAGTAGGAAACTCGTGTTGTAGAAACTGAGACCAACCAGACAGCTATGGCACTCAGAAACATCAAAGAGGTACTACAGATTCCGAGGATTGTGGTGCTCCATGTCCATGGTTCTGGACATGGGCCTGGCTGATATTGAGGTGGTGAATGTCGCATCATCGGAAGTAGTTGCTGCGTGTACATTCCAGATCGTGTACATTCCAGATCATGCCCCTACAGTTTTTGATGCGATCTTTAAGTTACATCCAGCCAGACATGGGGGTCTGGCTGGATTCCAACCTCTCTTTTACCAGCCATACAAAGAAGACAGCAGCTACCTGTTTTGGTATTCTGCGAGGACTGAGACCTGTCCTCAAATTCTTCGACCCCCCCACGCGGCAACTGGTGGTTCAGGCCTCCATCCTCTCCCAATTGGACTACGGGAGCGCCCTGCTGCTTGGAGTCAATCAGGCTGAGGCTACTAAGCTTCAGAGGGTGCAGAACGCCGCTGCACGGGCCATTGTGGGCCTTCCGAGACGATGCTCCGTCTCCACCGTTCTGACCTCCCTTCATTGGCTTCTCGTCAGACAGAGAATCAAATTTAAGGCTCTCTGTCTGACATTTAAGATCCTGAAGCTTTCCTCCCCTCCCGCCCTTGCGGGCCTTATCTCTCCGTATGTCCCTGCGCGGTCCCTCAGGTCTGAATCTTACCATCTGGCGATTAAGCCAAGATTCAGACTGAGTAGGATGGGAGGACGCTCTTTTCGCATTCTGGCGGCTGATTTATGGAATTCCCTTCCTGTCCACATCCGTGCCCTAAACAGCCTAACTCTTTTCAGACGCGCCATCAAAACTCACCTGTTTGCCTCTGCTAACTGATTCTTCTTTCTCAGCTCCTCCTGTTATGTTGTGGCACTTGATCAGGCGCCAGGACGCCCCTTCGCTGGGGCAGCTGTGCGCCAAATAAAAGTTATTAACATAACATAACATAAGATTGCTGCTGAGATTCACCCTGATACTGGCACATGGATTTTGGCCAGTTG
>NW_028251545.1:0-29883 GCF_964263255.1 Lissotriton vulgaris
GAAATTTGAGGCAACTCTCTCCTTCCGGCCACAGGCCCATGCAGTGGCAGGGTTGTGTTTTAGCTTAATCAAATCCCTTAAAACAGTTTTTGATCTCATTCGATATTATGCAAGGAAGACAGTAGCCGTAGCACTTATTTTATCTAGATTAGACTACAGTAAAAGTTTGTTTGCTGGTGCTAAAAACAAGTGATTCAATAGTTACAGATTGTACAACATGCAGCCGCCCCCCTCATATTGAAATTGCCACGCCATTGCTGTCTGTACAACCCTCCATTGGCTGCCGATTCAAAAAATAATATTATTCAAGATCCTCCTAATCACTTTCAGGCCGTCAGAGCATCCGGGCCAAAATATTTAACCGCCAGGTTTATTCCGTACGTCACTGCCCGGACACTCAGATCCTCTGCAGCAAACCTGCTTAAACCCCCTATTTTTACATAAAACCAAAGGGCGAAACCCCTGGCAAACCATGGAACAAGAGCATGGAACCTTCTTTCTACAAATTTAAGACTGATCGAATCAGAAACCCCCTTTAGGAAATTATTGATAACCTGTATCTTTGCAGCCCCTAGCGCTCTTTGTTTGTCACTCTTCTAAAAATGCAACTCAGTTCATGCTTGATTTGATCTTTCCCTTACTTCTGCATAGCGCCAGGATGCTCCTTCCGGAGTGACAGTAGCGCTTTATAAATACACTAGCAGCCTGTCCCGACAATGTCCGGGTATGAATTGCTGCCGGCCAGTAGTATATTGTTTTGTAGGATTTCGTTTTGATAGCTTTTCTTATCTGTGACTGGCCTGTGAAACACTCAGATTCACAGTGCACTGCTGATGCACTTTAGAGTGCGCGTTCAGTAGTGTATGAACTCGAGTTTTCCTCCTTTATTTTTCCTTGCAATATTATATAGCACGAACTCGACAACATGGCATGAGCACAACTTACATTACAGAAGAACACATTCATTTGTGGTAGGCATGTAGAGACAAAGCGATTTGCCTGGAATCACAGGATGTTGAGCTGTTGCCAGAATTCGAACGTAGCTCTGCAGCTCTAAAGTTCGCAATTCTAGAACTTGTGGCGGGAGGTGTGTCTAAAAGTGTATGTCGGTGCTGGCCATCAATGAGGGAGACCTGTGCATTTTTCAAAATCGGTGGTGAAAAAATATGAGTATGTTGCTGGAGATGTGGGCTGCCGTGCCACCAATGTACTTACCGGTAAACACCCATTATTCCTCAACACTCTTTCCGCATATCAAAACTCTGCATACTTTCATTACAAAAGTACCATGACTCCGCAATGCCATTATAACGCATGGCATTACATTTTATATGCTTTTACCACACATACATTTACAACGAAATTCGTTGTAAATGCATGAATGGTAAAAGCATGTTTTTTTAAAAATGTTTGGATAAGGTAAGTATGGGTATAGTGGTATATGTTTTGGGGTACTGAGGTATATGTTTTGGGGTGTTTGGGTATTTTAAGGGTTCAGATATAATTTTGGGTTATGGGGTACAGGGGTAGGTTTAGGGATAGGTATGGGTTATGGGGTACAGGGGTAATTTTAGGGTTCAGGGCTAGGTTTGGGTTTTGCGGTACAGGGGTATTTTAAGGTTTCAGGGGTAGGTTTGGGGTTTGGGGTACAGGGGTATTTTTAGGGTTCAGGGGTAGGTTTGGGTTTTGCAGTACAGGGGTATTTTAAGGTTTCAGGGGTAGGTTTGGGTTTTGGGGTACAGGGGTATTTTAGGGTTCAGGGGTAGGTCTGTGTTTTGAGGTACAGGGGTATTTTTAGGGTTTAGTGATAGGTTTGGGATTTGGGGTACAGGGTATATTTGTAGGGTTAAGATGGGTAAGTGTTTAAGGGTGTTGGGGTATTTTAAGGAGTAAGGGTGGGTTATGATTATGGGGTGCAGGGGTATTTAAAGGGAGCAGGATGGACACCCGAAGTTGGAATGTACAGAACCTGGGAAGAAAAAACAATGAAATATTGGGCACAACGCCCCAGCACACGATATGAGTCATGACATGAAGGGGGGAATGTACCACACGCCCCCAGAGTTTGTCATGCCCCCAGCACACGCCCACAGCACAACGCAGACCCGCCCACAAGAGACTACTTTGCTGGCACGGTTCTTGTACCTTTTAAATGTATATGGTGGGCGTCTGCATAGCCTATGTCCTTCTGCTGCAACTGCCCTTTCCAACGCTGTATTGGGCGTTGTGATTGGTGCTGTGGTTCCTGAGATTACCCGCCTCAAAGGTTTGGGCTCTCTCTTTATTATATAGATAGATAAAAACAAATACACTGCTGCTGATACCACGCTAAGGGCCCCATGCATCAAACCAAATACCGGTTGCAAATGGCAGGTTCTCAGAATCCGCCCCTTTGCCACCTGTATTTTTGCATTTGGGATGCATCATCCCAAACGCAAAAATCGCAATTTAAGGAATCTCTAAATTGCGATTCCTTAAATTGCGATTGCATTTAAGGAATCCCAAAATTGGGATTCCTTAAATGCAATGCATGAAAGTTGCATAAAACTTTGAAAAATGCACTTTTGTGCATTTTTCCAAATTTCATGTCGCGCACACACATGCCCTTAGGGCATGTGTGTGTGCAACATATGTGCAGAGATCAATTTCAGGGGTGCAACAAGGTGTCATGTTGACACCCTTGCACCCTTGAAATTGCATGAGCAATTTGCGAGTACCTACTGGTATTCGCAAATTACTCATGCAATCTCCAATTCATTCCTATGGGCCTGTGATACTAGCAATTTGCGACTAGCAATTAAGGAATGTTTAGGAATCGCTATTTTTATAGCGATTCCTACATGCATAGGCTTTTGCGATTCCTAAATAGCGATTCCTTAAAAATCGCTATTTAGGAATCGCAAAAGCCTACGTTAATGCATGTGCCAGATAGCCTGCCGATGCAATAGCGAGGAATATTCTGTATTGTTTGATGCACTGCACAGGAAGGGGGGTAAAGAATCCTGTCACCTGGAGCCACCACACAAAGTCATACATATAGTACTGACATTTCCCCCACAGCAGCTCACGTCACACTAAGCCTCCTAATGCATAGTGGGGAATATTCTGTATTGTTTGATGCACCGCACAGGAAGGGGGGTCACCAGGAGACACCACACATAGTCATACATATAGTACTGACATTCACCCATAGCAGCTCACGTCACACTAAGCCTCCTGATGCATAGTGGGGAATATTCTGCATTGTTTGATGCACCACATAAGAGCAGCTTCTTTTACACACACCTCACACCTCTGCCACAGTGCTGACAGTTAAACACACTGACCTTTGAACTAGCTGGGGGAGGCTCAGAGCCCTAGAGCCCTGAGGCAAACATATGTTTGTGAATGGGAAAGGGCTGGGTCAGCGATGAACCGCTGACTACTGGCTGCAGATCTGAGCTCCACAAGCATAGGTTGCGTCAGGCCACCCTCGATAGTCAGGGTGTAAGTGGTGGTCGCAGAAGTTGCAGGCAGGTAAAAAGAAGGAAGTAGGGGGCAAGCCTTCAACAATAAAGGGGGAAAAGGTATGGGGCGGTGCTGTAGAAGTGCTGGCACGCTCAAGCAGTGAGGTATGCATCTGACCACGATTGGGTCAAAGGAACGAAGGGGCAGGTTAGCAGGTTTATGGGGGCCGGCCTAAGGTGAGAGAGTGCAAGAGCTGCAAGACCCTCATAGGAAGGAATTGCCAGCCTATCAAGTGTTTTATGGCTTCAGGTGTTACTGTTGGCAGCACACACTGGAAGAGGGGTGTGGCGAAGCAACCCCAGGCTGGACCATGGCTGTGATGCGCAATCCTGTGAATCCGTCGCACACTGCGTGGATTCTAGCCCTAATTCTGGCTGCCCGTCCAACTTAATTTTCCCTCACACAATTCGGTAAAATATTGCCCAGTTGTGCAAGATATAGCCCAATCTGGCAACCCTGCTGCCAAGTGGGAACGGAGCACACAGGGGGAGGAGAGATGATGGGGAGGCCTCGGAGCTTGAATGCACGGGTTGAAAGACGGGGAGCACAGGGACAGGGTAGAAGATATGCGGGGTAAGCCTGAGCTTTCCAGTGGTTGGTTGTTTGAAGCGTTTGAAAACTACAGAATGCTATCTGGCAGATGCATCAAAGTTATGTTTTGCGAGTCCTTAATAGCGAATTTTAAGGAATCGCTATTAAAGACTCGCAAAACGGGATGCATGTAGGAATCGCAATGTTATTAGCGATTCCTACATATTCCTTATTTGCGATTCGGTAATAGCTAATAAGGAATCGCTAATGTTCCGCTATTTCAAGGGTGCCAGGGTGTCCAAAGGACACCCTGTTGCACCCCTGAAATGGACCTGTGCACAAATGTTACACACACACATGCCTAAGGGCATGTGTGTGCGCAACATGTAACTTTGAAAAATGCACAAAAGTGCATTTTTCAAAGTTTTAGCAAATTACCACGAAGTTAATCTTCATGGTAATTTGCTCCCCCTATTAGCGAAATCGCTATTTTTTTGGGTTTCATGCATTGCATTTAAGGAATCTCACGTTGACCTGGCAATAATATACAATCAGCAGATCGGGTTCACCCCTGCTGTTAGGCGTTTCTGTTCTGGCACTGCCCTGCGCGTTAGTGTGGTGTGGGGGAACTGTCACCAAATTGAGAGGAAGGGCATGAATGTTTCTGAGGGCCAAAGCTGCGGAAAAGTGTGGCTCACAGGTTAGAGGAGGCAGACCTGGAAGCAGAGGTCAGCCTGGGACCAGGGTTCAATTCCCCACCTCGGTGGGTCTTAGGCTCAAAAATTCCACAGACTCGACAATTCTTGCTCCGGTGCCTACTCGATTCACGGGTTCACACTCTGCGACTCTGGGCAATAGCTTGCTTAATCTCCACAACGGCCCCTCGCGGTGGGATGCCTGGCTTTCACCTTGTGGATACCCTACTGGGGTTATCTCACAGGGGAATACCAGGACGGGTTCCCTAAGCAAGCGCTTAGATACCGGGTCGGTGATTTGCGCTATATAAATACATGTACATTTACATTTACTTGGCTGCCCTCAGTACGGCTGTAGGATGTTTTCCTGCAGGCTCTCCGCTCTATCTGCCACCACCGTGGCGTGGAGACTTCGAGCAGAACGACACTGAAGATTGCTGTTTTGGGGATTAAATCAGAGTGCCGCTGTAGAGAGCTGCCTGGGAGGGATTGCGGAGTGCGGGGTGTCTCGTGGGTGAGAGGGCTTGCACCATTCTCTTGGGGAACTCTGTGCCCAAACAGGCACGCAACAACTCCAAACACGGGTGCTAGTGTTCCGTCATAAAGCACAAGTTAAAAGAGAGTGCACTGCAAGTATCAAATGGCCTGAAGCAAAATCACCCATGTAAGAGGGCCAGTCGCCATGGACGTGACAAACACACCCAAAGGAGGGACAAATGGCACCTTCACCACACAAAAGAAAAGCAGCTTGTAAAGCACAGGAAGGAACCAATTAAAAGTGGTGGGCGTGGCCAAACTCCTCTCACCGAATACAGCAAGCCTTGAGAGCAGCGCATGCACGCTGACTCTATGCTTGACCTAAAAAGGTTGACTGGAGTGGTATGTTCATACTTTGGGAACTACTGTTCGACGGATTCTGTCCATGGGCAGAACTATGGGTAGGATTATAGGACTGTACTCCAGGACCGCGCAGAGAACCAACTCTGCAGACAGTTCTCATGTGAAAGACATAAACAAAGCTAGTTGCAAAAAACAGAGCCATGTAGTAGCATGCGCAAAAGCAACATAATGGCAGCCGGGCTCATGCTAACTTAGTGATGTCAAAAATATTCCCAACGCCCATGTGACTCTACCAATATGAAAATCAAAACTTACCTAAATGGACATGAGGAAGGAGACGGTTCAGGATGGGTAGGTGAACAACGAGAGGCACTTAAGGGGCTGTAATCAATAGGGAGCGCTAGAACACACCTCAGGGAGTGTTCAGAATTACAGCTTCTGGTTAGGATTCCGGTGCTAAAATCCAAGACACAGAACTGGACATCAATACTCGCGTGTTGCCTGGAATCTGAGGGACCACACACTGCCCAGGTGGAGGCCTTTCTTGTAATGTTGCTCTGATGGTGGCCAGGGGACTTATCAAAGGATTATTGGGGAATAACAAAACACCTGAGGTGACACAATGGGCCCAGATGCAATCAGAAGATCAGGTAAGAGTGGTGGGGCGAGGTGGGGGACTCCGACAGACAACAAAGAGGGAAAATTAATTATTTATTTACTTTTCGCTCATCATCATCCGTCGAAATCCCCCCCACCCGGCCTCACCACTCTTATCTGCACGGGCCGTGGCTGCAGAGGATACTTTTTAAAAGGCACGAAGATTTCCTCATAAACTTACAAAGATAGCAACAGTCCTGTGCACACGTACAGAACAAAACTACACAATGTGTGCGTCATTCAAACACATTTAGGACAATTTACAACGTAGGTTTCCTGGTTTCTTTAATATGTAACAGCACAAAAACAGCCAGCCCACTGTGTAGTTTTATTCTGTACGTGTGCATAGGACTGTTTCTATTGATGTGTGTGGTTGGTCTTTCGACCACAAAGTAAGGGGTTAGTAGGGTCGCCCCTTTCCTGTGAGCACCGTAACCAATATGCTTTTGTCCAACTGACTTATGTTAATTTGCAGAGCGCCTTCAATTCCTAGCTACTAACACCCTAGTCTTTGGTAACTTACAAAGATCTCGGGCCCTTGGAAGGATCTACAGGGCTGACAGGGATAAGGATGTAGGAAAGGTATAGTGGTCTGGACATGGGTGGTCGGATGGTAAGGCTGTAAGAAAGGTATAGTGGTCTGGGCATGCGTAGTAGGATGCCATGGCGCTAAGAAAGGTATCGTCATCCGAGCATGAGAGGTGGGATGATAAGGCTGTAAGAAAGGTATAGTAGTTAGTGCATGAGTGGTGGGGTATTAAGGCTGTAAGAAAGGTATAGTGGCTGGGGCATTACTGGTAGGATGATAAGTCTGTACGAAAGGGGCCTGAGTGGTGGGATGATAAGGCTGTAAAAAAGGTGATAGAGCGTGAATTTAGAAAACATATAAATGATCAAGCAAAATGAATCCCTGACTTTGGAAATTACACGTTGCACACATTAGGTAGCAAACATCATGGAAAATAAAGTTTGGAGTAGCAGAAGCAGCGTAAAAAAGTACTTTTAAATATGAGCTATCATGAAAATGTACACATTTACATATAAGACGTGGAAAAAAAATGGCCGAATGTCATTGAAGAGTGTTATGGGGAAATGTATTTATTTATTTAAACTTATAAAGTGCGCAGCTACCCGCAGTGGGTTTCCCGGCGCTAAGGGACAGAATAAAGAAGAAGAAACTTGCATGCTGATCTTACTGATGGGAAGATTCTATTTACTGCTGAAAGAGCCAAGTTTTAAGTCCCTTGCAGAAACGAAAAAGATTGGTTTCTGTCTTCAGGGTCACAGGGAGAGTATTCCAAAATTTAGGACCCAGATGGGCAAAAGATCGGCCTCCCATTTTGCTAGCCTACATCTGGGAATGGAAAAGTCACTGTTCCCTGAAGATCTCAGAGTTCGGCTAGGCTTGTAGGCCTGGATGAGGCCCTGAAGATATTTAGGGGCTGAGCCTTGTTTGATTTTAAAAATGTGACATAGGGCTTTGAATTTAATTTGGCTCGGGATTTTGAGCCAGTGAAGGTCACGAAGTGCTAGAGAGGCAGATATTCTCCTGGGAACGTTGCGGAGTAGCCCAGCGGCCGCATTCTGAACAACCTGGAGTTTTTTTTATGGTTGTCAAGTCGGCTCCAGGGTAAAGGACATTGCCATAGTCCAGGCAGGAAACAACCAACGCCTGGACTACAGTTCTTTGTGTGGACGGGGGCAGCATCTCAAGGTGGCGAAACAAATGGAGACCACCTTCACAGCCTGCTGTCTCATTGTAAGTTTCTCATCTATAAGAAACCCTAGATTGCGTACTACAGTGGCGGGCTGAGGGGTAGGTCCCATGTCATTTGGCCAATGGTGGGGGCCCCAGAGATCCTTACCCTTGCCTAGTATCACAACCTCGGTCTTGTCACCGTTTAATTTCAAGAAATTGCTCTTCATCCACTCGGAGACTCGAGTCAGACCTTCTTTCAAGGCAGAGGTGTCGTTACACTTTTTATTAGAAAGAGAGAAAATGATTTGGGTATCGTCGGCGTAGGAGTATAAGGTGAGACCGGCTTCCTCCACAATAGTGGCCAGGGGTCTTACATAAATATTAAATAATAAAGGACTGAGTATAGATCCTTGGGGAACGCCGTCTGCTAATGGACAAATGATAGAGGAAGCAGAGGCCAAGAAAACCTGAAAAGTGAGACCACTCAAAAAGAGGCTATACAGGCTAGAGCAGCGCCCTCCACACCCAGGGACCGAAGAGTTGTAAGGAGGATGGAATGTGACACAGTGTCGAACGCCGCGCTCAGGTCGAGAAGAATGAGAGCGGATGTCTCTCCGCGATCGACACTGTGTCACAGACTCTCGGTTACTCCTAAAAATGTGGATTCGGTCGAGTGATGTGCTCTAAAGCCCGACTGGGTTGGATGTAAAAATCCAGAGCTCTCAACAAGATGGTTTAGTTGTGTGTTAATATGCCTTTCCAGGATCTTTGATGGAATGGGAAGCAGTGAAATTGGTCTGAAAATCGATAAGTTGGCAGTATCAGCTCCAGCCTTTTTCTGTAAGGGGACAATCATAGCATGCTTCCATTCCTGTGGGATATGTTACTCAGATAGTGAGGAGTTAAGAAGTTGCTTTAACACAAGGCGTGGGCAAGAATCAAGTTGTTTTAAAATTGTGGCCGGTACCGGATCCCGTGGGGAGCCAGATTTAATGCTATTCAGGCAAAAGGAGAAGGAAGCATCATCAAAGGGTAACCAATTTGTAAGTTTGGCCGTTGTGGAAGGCATATGATCAGGAGTCAGTGCTGGCTCAGGCAGCAGTGTATCATCGGATGTAGAGGAACTTAATGAGCCGTATATACGTTCTACTTTAGATATGAAGAAATCTGCAATAGAATTGCATTGAGTCACGTCTAGAGCAGGGGGAGCCGGTGCCAAGTCCGCTTCTGTTAATTTTTTCACAATGGAGAAAAGTGTGCGAGGACAATTTTGGGCGTTGGTAACCGTGTTAGCAACATAGGCAGCTCTGGCCATTTTACATTGGTAGTGGTAGTCCCTGAGGGCTTCCTTATAGGCCACTTTACGGGAAGCGGAGTAAGAACTTCTCCATTTCCTTTCAAAGGTCTTACAGTTGGATCTCATGCGCTTTAGGTCTTCAGAAAACTAAGGTGCAGGAGGTCGGTGAGATGTGGAGTTCTTGGATGTTAAAGGGAGGAGTTTGTCGATGGCAGTACTCAACCATTTGGATACTTTGGTATTTAACATGGATGTGGACGTATCGGTGTTTGGAAGGGTGTTCATCAAGTGCATATTAAAATCGGTTATATCAAGCTTGCTCCACCGACGTATGAGCACATCCTTCCTGCCGTTATCACTAGTCAGGGTTTTGACTCGAGGTAAGGCAAAATGTACGGCATAGTGATCCGACCATTCCAGGGGGCGCGCAGAAGAAGAACATTCAAATGGGAGATTGTGAAGTAGAAAATGTGGTGGTATTACTACGAAACAATGTGCTAGAAGCTTGAAATTTAGGGAAGTATATTAGAAGAGATATAGTTTATGAAAATGTCAAAGCGATTTTTATATCTTGAAAGAAGTAAAACGTGAAGATTTGTAAAATTATTATGATTTGCAGAAATATAGCATACGTCAGCATAAGTAGTGCATTATGATGATAATACATTAACATTCATACAGATTCATTGAACTTATTATGAGTTCATGCCATTTTTGAAATAGTTGCAAATGTATTACATTAATTGAATGCAAAGTCAAGTTAATGGCTTCAAGTTAGGACAGAACTAGCTTAACCTCTGCTCTGGAGTTTGACAATGGCTTAGTGTCTGAGTGATGTTTCTTTGTTGTATTACAATTATCTGTGCATAGTTCCACTCCCATGGGAATGGATGGGCCATAAACTGGTCCTTTACTATCCTGCGTGTTTGCTGTTGTGTTTCTGTTGACGGCTGGTGTGTACTTGTGAGTCTTTCTGTCCTCATGGCATAGATGGGAAACTTTACCGACGTTTCTATTCCTTGGATTACAATGTGCATCATGAAGTTACTATGGACTTTCGATGGTGGTGTGACACCACCTGACTTTAACCTTTCATTATGAACTTATAATAGAAGAAACGTCAGAAGAGGGGCATTGGACTGAAGCTAGTGTCCTTATGGGCACACTTTATTTCTATGCTGTCTGATTTTATGAGGATTCTTTATTTATCTTTGAATTCATGGCTCGACGATACATTCGGTAGTCAATCGACTGAAACCCTTTTTTGTCAACTCAAACTTGAACTGGAGCGTTCCCCCTTTTTCGTAGATTTATGGACAATGCCCCAAGAGACTTGACACTTTAATTTCCCAGGTTAGAGTAGGTTATTGCTGCTAGTGCTCTCTGATTACATATTCTGGGCCCATTGTGTCACCTCGGGTGTTTTGTGCTTCCCCAATAATCCTTTGATATGGTCCCTGGCCACCATCGGAGCAACATCACAAAAAAAGCCTGCACGTGGGCAGTGTGTGGTCCCTCAGATTCCAGGCAACATGCAAGTATTGATGTCCAGTTCTGTTTCTATGTTTTTTGCACTGGAATTCTAACCAGAAACAGTCATTCTGAACACTCCATAAGGTGTGCTCTAGCGCTCCCTGTTGATTACAGTCGGGGACGTGCACCCTCAGTTTGTAGCCAGCCGCCACTTAAAGTACAGAGGTCATGATTTTTGTTGCATATTATTCGCTGATACGCGTCAGAAAGAGTTTCACACCACTTCACTCTAACAATGTGCTAATTTTGCAGACTTACAGCAGCAACACCAAGGATATGAATGCTAAAGTGCTTTTATTTATTTTATTTATTTATAGTGTTTTGTATAGCGCGAACAAGACCCGTGGGTATCAGAGCGCTTAACATATAAGATAGATTACAGACATTATAATAGCAATTGTGACAACAAACAGATATGCGATAAAAGGCGATAGGCTGTAAGAGGTGATTATATATATATTCTTCAGCCTATGCAATTAGTATTAGGAGGTGAATAGGTTTAGCTAGAATCATGGGCATAAAGCCAAGCTTGGTGAGGTAGGGTTGTATGGCATAATAGTGCCATAAACATGTGCAATTAGCATTAAGAATTGAGTAAGGCTTAACTTGTATCAAGAATCACATAGATAAACAAAAGTGAGGTAGAGGTTATATAGTTTTGTCTGTGAGATAAAGTTATCAGATCACATAGCTGTGAGGTAGTATTAACGGGTATAGCCGAGGTTTAAACGTGGAATCAGTCATTTGTCAGATATTGATCTTCAAGACATTCTAGACGAGGCCATCCTTCTTTGGCGTAAATGTTCATATCAGTGATCAGTAAGCTTCTCTATGTAAGGTATTTATTCATCATGTGGCTCTTCAGTTCACGTTTGAATGCTACAGTATTTTGAATCTTCCTGATGTTTGGAGGTAGTGAGTTCCAGACTCTAGGGACAGCTCCCGAGAACGCTTGGTCATAGGTCTTTTTCTTACGGAAAAAGGCTGGCATCAATAGCAACTCTTTGGCGCTTCTAGTCGGTCTGTTACCTCCCGATAGCTTAATTTTCTTGGCAAGGTATCTCGGCGTGTTGTAGTGAACCGCTTTGTGGGTAATACAAGCCATCTTCATTTGAATTCTGGCCTCATAAGGTAGCCAGTTTAGTGCTTTCAGGTGAGGAGATATGTGATCGAATTTCTTCGATCCCGTGATGAGTCTTGCCGCTGCATTGAGACAGGCTTTTAATGGTGCTGTGGATGTTTTCGGTAGACCAGCTAACGTGGTGCAACCGTATTCAATCCTCGAGATAACTAGGGATTGTATAGCCAGTTTTAGATCCGCCTCTGAGATGAACGGTTTCAGTTTTCTTAAAAAGTTCAAGTGGAAACGGGCGCTCTTTGCCATTGAGTTAATGTGGTCTTTCATGTCGAGGTTCTCATCTAACGTGATTCCTAGAGATTTAGCAGAATTAACTAGGGTCGGGGTGCAGTTCAGCGCAGTCACCAGTTTAGTCCATTCCTTTACCTCAGGTTGGTTCCTTGTCAGTAAAATTAGCAGGAATTCTGTTTTATGGGCATTTAGTTTTTTAAAAAATCATACGTTGTGAAGAGGCTGTTGAACTACTTAGCAAAGCTAAATGCACCAGTCTTACGGCATGTTAAATTTCAGAATGTTTCTTAGATATTTAAAAATACCCCCGAAGGAAAGAGTACAGCAGTAAAAGAAGAGAGGAGGCCATCATCGCATTAAAAATA
Source organism: Lissotriton vulgaris (assembly GCF_964263255.1). Taxonomy (NCBI): domain Eukaryota; kingdom Metazoa; phylum Chordata; class Amphibia; order Caudata; family Salamandridae; genus Lissotriton; species Lissotriton vulgaris. The sequence continues at coordinate 12,494 of NW_028251545.1, forward strand.
CCGAAGTATAGACACACTATACTTTCTTTCAAATGAACAACTAAAGATATCTGTATTCAGTTGCAAGAAAGCTGATCAGTGGAAAAAGTGGTTTGTAGTGCACAAGTAAGTTCGATTCCTGACATGGCTAGAGATAACACGTCATAATTGATATATTGAAAGAATAACTGATGCGCTTCAGGGTCCACAAAGCATTTTTAGAAGGAATCTTCCAAGTTAAAACTGATATTCTGCCAGACTACAACATTTTGTGTGTACTTATGTATTTCAAGTATAAAAAACACAACTCCCACATGGGCAGAGCACACATTCAGCTGTGATGCTGTCAGAGTTATCCCGGAGGACAGCACAACTGGCAAGCAAGAGCAAGCGCAAAACATGCTTCCTGCACGTAGCGCCAATCGTGGAAACGATCCAGTGAGTGGCGCATTTATATATGGTCACTCTATCATCAAAGCTTCATATCTTGATGAAAGAGCCTGTTTTCTACATACAAGGCACACTAGCTCTCCGTTCCAGAGGAAACGCAAACACTGCATGAGCAGATAAAGTGAAAAACACCTGCAAGTAGGAGGACATGCAGAACTGAGGCCGATAGTGTGTCTACCTCCCCTCCAGCAGGGGGAGCTGTGACATCACAAAGCTCTATAAGTAAACAGATGCACTGTGTCAGCCTGCCTCCCAGCAGGGAAGGGGAGCTGTAACATCACAAAGGTTTCTAATGAAACAGATGTGACTGTCTGACCTTCAGAGGGGATGGGAGCTGTGACATCACAAAAGCCCTCAGGTGAAAGTAAAGCATGTCAGCCTGGCCTCCAGCAGGGGGCTGTGACATCACAAAGGTATTTAATGAAACTGATACACTGTGGCTCTGTGACATCAGGAAAGTCTCTAATTGAACAGATGTGACTCTGACCTTCAGAGGAGATTGGGCAAGGGGGGCTGTGACATCACAAACGCCTTAAGGTAAAAGGTAAAATGTGTCAGTCAGTCTCCCAACAGGGGGAGCTGAGACATCACAAGAGTCTACAATTAAACAGATACACTGTGGCAGACCGCCTTACCGCAGTGGTGCGGGACCTGTGACATCATAAAGACACTTAGGTTAAAGGTTAAGTGTGTCACCCTGCCTTTCAGCAGGGAGGGGGAGCTGTGACATCTCCAACCTCTTTAATTATAGATACACTGTGGCAGCCTGCCTTCCAGCATTGGAGGAGGAGCTGTGACATCATAAAGACACTTAGGTTAAAGGTAAAGTGTGCCAGCCTGCTTTTCAGCAGGGGCTGTGACATCACAAAGGTCTTTAATGAAACCGATACACTGTGGAAGCCTCTGCCTTCCAGCAGGTTGAGCTGTGCAGTCACAAAAGACATTAACTTAAAAGAAAGCAGGGGGAGCATGGCCAAGATGGCGGCGAGTGCGGACACAGAGTGATCAGCTCTGCAGCAGGCCCGCCAAACAATTCTGCAAAATACTTGCACAAACCTGCTATACCTAGCACCAAACGCTGCACAACATCTCCAACCATCGTGCCAACCTCTGACAATGGAGACTGACCGCATTGGAGTGTGTTGGGCGCAACTAGTGGAATGACGGACTGAAGCTACGGAGTCTGGTCGGGAGTGTCCCAGGCTTCCATGCTCACCGAGGGGAGCGTAGAAGTGCGCTTGTCCCTAGTGATAAACGACTGCCGAGGGAGGAGTCTCGCATAGACCGTTACAGATTTCCAGTGAGTGGGCCGTGCTGTCCACCTGATTCTGACTGGCACTCCCATGACGGGGTCTGGGCTACGATAGTGCCCTGAGTTGTTATGGACCCACAGGTGCCTCTGACTACAGAAATCTGGGGCTTGGATGCCTGGTGGCCTCATTGTACTCGGCAGGGGTTGGGGAAAGACAGACACTGGATCCCTGCAGGGAGGCCTTGCTTCGGCTGCTGGCCTGCTGAATTCACCAATCTTACAACCACTACGCGTGGCCTCCCCGACCCCTACCCCTTATCTTCCTTTCATCGCACTAAAAAAAGCAGAGGATCTACCACCAACACTGTGAAACCGGTCCTGCTGGGAGAATGCCTCGGGGGCAAGACCATATTCAGGAGCGGTCTTGTTGCGGCTGGTGCTCGGGCCCTACGACCCTCCACACGTATTACCACTATGGATTGTGCCCTATGGAAACTAACAGAATCACAAAGGGCTATAATTATGCATTAAACGGGACACACATACTTTGGTAAGGATACCACCCTCATAAGGAGCTACACTTGCATCGTCAGTGATAAAATATAGGACAGAGTGCCTGGTGATCCACTGAATAGTGCACATGCTCGAACTCTAAAGATTTATACTGTCGTCTCAAAGGAATCATGCCCCTTCCAACGAGAGCTGGATGACCGGGACCAGCATGCGTACACCTCAATAATTGAACAATGGTTCTGGTTCTCTCGTGGGGGTCATTATTATTACCACCATTATTTGTCCAAATAACGTCACACCACAAACCACGAAATGGGAAAGGCGAGAGCAGAGAAGGGGTAGTCTCAGGCGACGGATGCAACATCTCAGGCATCTTGCACAGAAAGCACTGTGCACTCAATGGCCCCGAAATCTGCGGACATACGGATCACTCACATCGGTTTGACGAACCAATGGCAGCGGTACTGGACACTAAATCCACATGAGACTCGCTCTGTGTTGAAATGAGGTTCTCAAGGGAAGGGGGGGGGGGTCACAAAAAATTGAAGGGCCGAGTAGAAGAATCAGAGTCGGCGCTGGCATATCTGCGACCCACTGTGTCTACGGCAACAGACCAGACCAAAGCTCTCCAGAAAGAGGTGGAATACTTGACAAATCAGGTGGAGAATCAGGAGGGCTGCTCCTAAAACAATAATGTACGCATAGTGGACCTACCGGAACGAAGAGAAGGCTTAAGCATGGAGCTATACCTTCAGAACTGGTTCCCCACGGACATCCTGAATGGCAAGTTCTCAAAATTCTTCTCAGTGGAACTGGCACACAGAGTGCCAGGTGGCCCCCCTTGATTGGGCAACCCCCCAGGCCTGTGGTCGCGAGGCTGTTTAACTACATAGACAGAGACCACATCCTTCAAGTAACCAGGTCCCGTAGTTTATGGCACATTGAAAAAGCTGCAGTAAACATTTAACCAGATTATATGCGGTCACTACAATGTAGCAGATCCTTCTATTTGGATGTTAAATATGCCTCCGGGATCATGAAATCCAATACTCATTGTGATATCCTGCTAAGCTGCGCATTCGACATAAAGAAAGTACCATCGAGGAGGCCTGGTCCTGGATAGATTAGATTGGATTCACACATGCCCCACCTACAATCTCGGGAGACCACAGACAGGCATGGAAAACTCCAGGCATGCACAGAAATCAAGGAAAGAGGAGGGTGCAACGACGACCAAAGCTCAGATCGCAAGAGAAAGGGAGCAAGCCATCAAAGAGGCTGGACACCTTGGAAATCTTACATCCCCTTTAACCCCTTAAGTGCGGGGAACGTTCAGCGGTCGTCGCGTGCACTACCTCGCTAGTGCTGCGCACGTTCGCTGAACGTTCCATTCCCGTTAGCGCAATCGAACGTCCGCACTGGGGCGGAATTTTCGGCGCGCTTAACGGGTTAAGATACGAATCCGACACAGACACAACTCTGGACCCAGTACTCCAATTAACAGACTCACAACACGTGGCACTGCTGGAAAGAGGCCTGATAGTCAACCCACAAACCTCAGAGGAGCTTGGGTGACTTCCCACGTCCCTCTGAAATTACTGGAGCCGTTAAAAATCTTGGCGTCTGGTTTGACGAAAATTTGAACTTTATAACGCATGTGAAGAAACTATCCGGAGCCTGCTTTGGCTTGATTAAAAGTCTGAGGAAGCTTCTCCCTTTCTTGCCTAGCACTTCCAGAGAGACAGTGGTCCATGCGTTAATTCTATCTCGTCTGGACTACGCCAATGTCCTTTTGGTCGGTGGTCCGGGGTCCCTGGTAAAAAAATTACAAGTGGTCCAAAACTCTGCAGTTAGACTTCTCGTGGGCCTGTCTTCCAGGGACAGTGTTGGGCCACATCTGCCTGCCCTGCACTGGCTCCCAGTGGAATCACGCCTGAAATTTAAAATGCTGACAGGACCCATTTACCTGCAGAAGAGATTTTCCTTCTACGTGCCACGGAGACAGCTTCGGTCCTCTGCTCTACAGCTGATGCAGACCCCGAAGTTTAAACGCCAGCGTCTGGGAGGCAATTCCTTTGTGTGCAGGGATGGTCTGGCCTGGAACCTGTTGCCTTTGGCCTTAAGGAGTATTCAAGATCCACTGTTGTTTAGGAAGAAACTTAAAAGTCTGCTTTTTTAATCAGTTGTGCGGGCATCTCTCTATTTTGGAAGCTAGCGCCGGGACACTCCCAAGTAACCGTGCGCTCTACAAATTAAATATAACATAATATAACATGCAACACTCAAAGGGCCTATGTAGAGTGCTGCTCGCGCATCACTAACAAAGGGCGAGAACAGAAAGAATGAAGCGTGGTAAAAGCAGGCATTGCCTGTTATGGCAGCCATTGTGTGGCTGATAACGCAGAGCTGCTAGTCTCCCCCGCACGATAAGTGGCAGATATAGCCCTTATACTTCTGTCTCTCTTTTTTCTTTCTGCTCAATTATTTCTTAATTGTTACATATAATAGAGTTGATCATACTTACTTTCCTCTCTTTCGTTGTTATTTATAGCTTTGTTTAATTATTTTTCACTGCATTCTTCCAGCAATCAGCAGAGTGAAGGTGCTGGGCCTCTAAGAAGGGGTGAAACAACAACAAAGCCCCATTCACAAGAAAATGATCTTTTAAAGACCTGTGAAGTACTTGCGGGTGGTTGCGATAAGACGGACGACAGGCCGCACACAACAGCTCAAAAACTGTCTCTGTGTGTGTCTCAGTCAGGTTTCAGATCAGGCTGTTCCACAACGGATAATATAATAGCACTGTCCTATCTGTCCTGGCGAGCTACTCTGATCAATCAACTACTGTTATTCTGCTGTTTTGTGGACTTCAGTGCAGCGTTCGATAGAGTCAACTGAGGGACGACCACTATGGAACAAACTAAACTACTGGGGGATACCATCTGCACTTCTCTCTGCACTGATATCTCTGCATCAGAAAACATGGGTGAGGATCAAAACAAGTGCCACAACAGTATCTGCAAAAATTGCAACAAAAACAGGTCTAAAGCAAGGCTGCGTATTAGCTCCGGTACTATTCAATCTTTATACTGCCGATTTGCCTAAAGAATTGGCAGGTGCAATTCTGGTCGCTCCAAAACCGGGTGGCATACGCCTACAGGTCATGCAATACGCTGATGACATTATTATCATGGACCATACAAAAACAGGCCTACAAAGAGCGCTCACTGCCCTCAATATATACAACATAAAAAACAATCTTTTGATGAATGAATCAAAAACCAAAGTCATGATTTTTGGGAAACACAAAAGAAAGAAAAACTTGTCCTGGTGAGCAGGCGATTTGCACCTTGTGTCCTGCACTAGCTATAACTATTTGAGAGTGTGGTTTAATGAAAAGGCAAATCAAGTTTCCCATCTTAACCACATCGCTGCTGTGGTTTTTTTTCCCCTGTGCTGGAAATAGCTATTCTCCTATATTCATGACGAGCTCAGCTCGTCATCAGCACAGCTCAACTGTGCCTCATGACGAGCTCAGCTCGTCATGAGCATGGAAGGGGTTAAACATCTTCGTCCCAAGGGAGCAGGGGTTATTCATAGTCTTAGACGCTTGAATCAACAATTGCACAGCCCGACAGACGAGCCAATTTTAAGGGTCCTACGCGCCAAACTGCTCCCGGCAGTATCCTATGGTCACATGGCCTTCCCTGGCAAAATGGATTCATTTTTAACGAATTATCAAATAATGGTCTATAAGAAAATATTCTCGGCTCCCCAGCATGCAAGGAGGGTGAGGCTGAGACTTGAGCTGGGCTTGGCAAGCGCAGATCTTCATTGTCTGGGAGACTTAATAAAACTCTACATCTGGATCCTATGTGCTCCAGCTCAATCCATGAACGAGCAATTGAAATCAGTGTTTACGGATAAACTCTCTCCTTGGCACAGACAGCTGCATTTGGCCATCTCCACACTGAAGATTGAAATCACCAACTTTTCTAATCCTGTCAATGTGGAAAAATCGATAAAAAGCCAAATCACTTTAGTGTCATTCGTGAGAGATGTTGCTCGGCTCCCCAAGAAACCACTCCTGGCAGCTTTGAACGACTCGTATATTAAGGGAAAACCGCAACCATATTTTAAATATTCTCTTCAATCCCAGACCCGCAATAAAATCATTTATATGAGGTTGTTAGCCCTTCCAATTCATGACTTTAACCCGCTGTGGGCTCGGAGGAATGGCCAACTAATATGAAGGCTCTGCCGTTATCCATATGAGTCCTGGTTACATTTGTTATGTTGTTGCCCTCATCTTGCCAACGACCGCCGATGCCTACTGCTTCCAGTTTTTTGGGAAAAGTTACTGAGACATTGCAGGGATGCATCTGATTTGTGCTTCGGTAACAAATCAGCCCAAGTCCTAGCAAGAGCTGGGAAGTTTGTTAACATGATTTTAACTGCAGTGCATAATGCCTAGTACTAAGAAACTGACAAGCCCCACTCTTATTGCATAAATCAACGTCGATGGAAGCTAAACCTTTAGTAACAAGTATTTTTTCTGGATCAAACGGCCAATTGTGATATATTCAATTAACTTGAAATGTTGCTCTTTAGACTTTAAAATGTATCTGTATTTCCAGATTTACAAATGTGTACATAATTTTATGAATTCTTATACATTTTAATATTTTATCGAGTATCAATATGTCGTCAGTATGTTACGGTTTTAATTACCTATTTAATAAAATTACTTAATTACTGTCTCTGTGTGTGCCTGGGAAGCTGTATCAGCCTGGGCTGGCACACGTTGGGTGGGTGGGGGGAGGGGGGACTGAAGCCCTTTATGCCGAGGGGGCGTTCTGCACCTGCAATCATATCAAGTCGGAAGCCTTTGCATCAGGATAAAGATCTGTGTTGTACCTGTTGACTTGCACTGTAAATAAAAGTAAACACACATTTGCAATGCAATAGGTCTCGCATTTACGCAAGTTTGAGCTATTGACATTGCAAACAATAATGCCTTTTATATTAATTTTTTAAAAAACATAAATAAAGGGCATTGTTATTTACAATGCCAGTAACTGACACTCTCGTAACTGCGAGACCTATTGCATTGCAAATGCTTGTTATATCTGACACCAGACACCAGAAACCTGGTGCTAGATTACGTAAAAACACCACAATGGAGAGAACTTGAAATTAAGCTCCATTAGGTTCCATATTGTAAGGTTGTGTCATGTTGCTCTGTTTAATTCTGTTGTGGATGGTTATGTTTTGTTGTTGCAAAAGTAAATGTTGGCTCTAGAGAGAAGTACAAAAGTTCATTTTTGCTTCTGCAAAACAACACTGCTGGCTTCATGATAAATTGGAGCAAATTCACAGATCCTAATTGAATGTTGTAGGTGCTTAGAAGAACATGCGGTGGATCATCATATTCGGGGCAGTTACTTTGATACAATTCCCAACCTCATCTTCAGATAGCATCGTCTTTGTGCCTCAGTGTCTTATGCTAATTAAGTCATTGCAGCAAAGATGGGAAATTATGCGAGCCTTTCCTTGTATCACTTTTCCTCATCTTACTTACCTGGATAATAAAAATATTTGTGACAAATATTGCACATTGTAAGTGCCCTCTACTCCTTTGGTTCCAACAGATGTGCTGAAAACTGAGGAGTTGACACAAGCACTTTCTATCGGTCTGCATGTAATTATAGCTGTCCACGAGGTGACGGGACAGTGACAGGCTCTCTGTTTCTGCATCTCACATTCCCAGATGTCCACCAGTGCTGCAGCTGCCTAACTACCGGGCAGCACAAGCATAAGTAAGATGCTCTCTCATTGGCTGCCTACCACACAGGCTGCTGGGAAAGGGGCTGCATCACTTAAACTAGCCCAGAATGGCGAGCATCTGCCTGTGCTATGGTCTTACTCCACCTGCCTTGCCACACTTTGAAAACTAGGACAGTGATGTGTCCCAAATGAGTGCGTGTTGGGCACCAGGGTTAAAACCAGCACTTTTTTCTCCCTACTCCTTTTTTTGTTGTTGCAGTTTTGTATAGCACGAACTTCACCCAAAGAGCCCTTTACAGGAGCACCAGTTACCTTAAACAAGGACACATTAATTTTATGGTAGGCACGGGGAGATTAAGTGATTTGCCCAGAATGACAAGATGCTGAGCCATGCCGAAACTCGAACCTGGTTCCCCAGCTCCAAAGTCGGCAGCTCTGGCAGTTACACCACACCCCCCCTTAATGAAAAGAAAAATACTGACAGCTAGCAATCAAACCCATTGACTAATAGGATGGTCCCTGTCGCTCCAAACTCAGTCCTAACCATACACCCCTCAAACTCAAACATGAGATACGCAGAGCAATCGCTAAACATCACTGTGTACACGCACTTAACACGTGCATTTAGGCCTGCGCTGCTCGTCAGTGCTTTTTAAAGCAGCCCTGTAGCCCTACGCACTGGCTTACACCATCACCCACTAATGTTCATGTTGTTTTGTGTAAGGGTAGGGTGTTTAAATATCGATTACAAAAATATAGTTGACAAAAATATAGTTGTAAAAATATCGTTTACAAAAATATCGACACCCTATTTCTAAACAGGTAAGTACATAAATATCTACTCAAAAATATCGATGTAATAAATATAGATGTTAAAAATATCGACTTTTTAAATTAATTAAAATTACATTAAATAATTAAAAAATCTAAGAACTATTAACAAAATACATTACTTTTATATTTTAACTATTTATAACAAATTAACTAAACTTTTTCATTATAAACTTAATAAATGTGTACATATACATATATTTAACACATAACATTATATATCAACAATAATACATACATTTAATAAAACTATAAAAAAAATATTATTAGTTAAAACATTTGATAGCGAAGGGGTAAAAATTACTATTCCCACTCCAAAGGATGCAACAGTAGGGAAAGCGCTGGATAGCGTAGGGGTAAAAATTACTATTCCCACTCCAAAGGGTGCAACAGTAGGGAAAGCGTTGGATAGCGTAGGGGTAAAAATTACTATTCCCACTCCAAAGGGTGCAACAGTAGGGAAAGCGCTGGATAGTGTAGGGGTAAAAATTACTATTCCCACTCCAGAGGGTGCAACAGTAGGGAAAGCGTTGGATAGCGTAGGGGTAAAAATTACTATTCCCACTCCAAAGGGTGCAACAGTGGGGAAAACGTTGGAAAGCGTAGGGGTAAAAATTACTATTCCCACTCCAGTGAGTACAACAGTAGGAAAAGTGCTGGATAGCGTAGGCATAAAAATGACTATTCCCACTCCACAGGGTACAACAGTAGGGAAAGCGCAGGAACTCAAAAAAAATAATAAACCCTCTGTCAAATTTAGTATTAAATTTAATGTAGATTATAAACATATTTAATATATACATTTAAATATATTATTATTAACAAACACTTACACACCAAAAATTATTACTCAATTACATTTAATATTTACTAATTAATTATTGATTAGTATTGTATTTTCAAAATATTTACATAATTATTTGACAGCTTTCACACCATATACACTTATAAACACCACAACACAAACTAAAATGTATTTACTTGTTTAAAAATAAAAATTATTTAATTATAATTAATTAATTATTCAATTAAAATGTAATTACTTCACTACATTTTCACTTAAAAGTTCCAGTACACACACCTAAAATTAATTAAACAATTAACATAATTAATTAACATAATTAATTATCAATTAAATAATTCACATTAATTAACTAATAATTATTAAACTATTTATATTAAATTAACACATTAATTAATCAATTATTTTAATATATTTAAATTACTTCCCACCCTATTCCCCTATAAACCCACAACCCCCTACGGAACTATTAACACTAAATTCAACATAAAATACATTATTAACTAATAAAATGCTACAAAATATACTAAATTGACAAACAATACTCATTAAAAACACTAAATTACTTATAATTATTAAAAAAACGATATTTTTATAAACTTTTTGTAAACGATATTTATTACAACTACATTATTGCTATCGATATTACTTACCTGTCTGTCGATATTCTGGTCAAACTATATTTTTGACATCGATATTTCTTCTTGTAGATATTTCTGTGGCGATATTAATGTAACTCGATATTTTCCAGTCGATATTCCCGCTCTACACCTTGTGTAAGACCATATAAGAAGCCATCTTTAAAAAACAAAATGGAGACATCGCTTTGAGTTGTCAGCCGGGCGCCATGTATAAAATATGCTTTACTGCTAGAAATAGGTCAGCTCGTTCAGCCTTGGCACCCCTCAGCAGAGTCTCGGTTTCAGGCAGATAAGCTTGGAAAAGCCTTGCACGTAGGCCTTTGTCTCAGAGTCAACCCTACTCGTGATGAAGGCCACGGTTGGCGATAAAAAGGGAAACTGTGCTTCAACTTTCACGAAGCAGCTCTCCCCCTGCTCAAATATTCTCGACGATTGATGTAGGAGAAAAGACAAGCCGTGGCCGTGGAATGTCTGGGTTCTTGAAGGGGAGGGAAAGTGAAAGTGCGCAATGCGCGTGCTGTGCCACCGGTTTCTCTGTTGAAGGGAGAGAGGAGTTGGCACGCACAGACAGGAGATGTGCACGCGTACAGAGTGCACATCTCCTGTCCGAGCGTGCCACTTCCTGTCTCCCTTCGGGAAAGAAAGCGGCAGCAATAGAGGCTAGCTAGCGAAGCAGCGCATGCGTTGCGTTCGTAGCGAGACCTAAAAAGCATTGTCTTTTTATTGACCAAAAACCATAATTTTAAAGTGAAAGAGAAATTGACTGCAAACTTTACTGGTTTGGAGATATGTATATCAAAATACGTTCAGACTATTCAATTTCACGTAGGTACAAAAACGGAGAGGGCCGGGTCCTAGGGGATGTTTACCGACCATGCATTGCTATTACCCCTAACAACTATATTTACCAACAACAGAGAGAGCAATGGGTCAAAAATAGAGAAACTAACTATGTGTCTGTAGGGTACAGCCGCGAAATCAAACCTAGAGTATTTTGTGGTGAGAAAAAATATTCCCATCAGATTACCGACCTGTACCACCCTGCATCATTTGGGACCCTTCACCATGAAGGTATGTGGTTTTACCCACGGTAGATTTGGCAGGTTGTAGCCTAATCTATTGATTATGTCGCTGAGTGAGTATCGTGTATTACGGCATCAAGTGGTAATCTGACTAGCAGTGCTAAATGTGGTAAAATGATAAGTGCATAATGTGAAAAAATCTTAAAATTGGGTAGTGAAAATGGTGAATTGAGCAATTTTAATTAGGTTCCTTTTCACTCCCAAAGTAAAAACCAGTGCATAGTAGTATAAACAAATGACTACTTAGGTAGATGTTGGGTCGACATGTTTCTGCAGTGAACTTGGAGCCTAGTGGTCTCCTACTGCTTCTTCAGGACCGTGACTTAGGCTACTGCTAAATATCAAGTGAATCAGTGAAAAGGGATATAAAGGAGATATACTATATCACCTGGAATTCGCCTAATTTATACGAAATATTTGCCCCACCTCACCTGGCCACAGTGCAGGTAAAACGGAGCACCACTCTGTCCATCGGTACCCGGACGTCCTTCTGGGCTGTCTACAGGCGAATTCCAGGTGATATAGTATATCTCCTTTATATAATTTTTCACTGATTCACTTGATATTTAGCAGTAGCATAAGTCACGATCCTGAAGAAGCATTACGTATTTATTAGTTGTGTACATGAAGTATCAGATACTAATATTTTTTGTATTGCTCTCCATCAAAAGTGCTTCAGTTTAATATAAAGGCTATTTCGTTCAACAAAGTGACTGCTGAGCAAATCTTTTCATACCCGTCTATGTGTGTGGGTTTTTATTTTAGTTGTGTTCCGACTCTTCAGAAGAACCTGGTGCCCCCTTGCTTTTTGGCTCAGGAATAATTCTCGGGTTGGATCACAAGTGACCCGAGCTGAGCGCGAGCTGTAGCCACATCAACATTCTACTGTTGTGGAAGCCTGACTGCACACTCAGTATGGCATGTCATAATAACGAAGAACATAATGTGAACCCCTATTGATTGCATATGTAAACCCTGGGTCAGGGTTGCCGACCCCACAAACACAATCACACGAAGCGCAGAGTCCCTCCACCAGCACCTGTAAGCATACATCCAGATACTCATACTCAATTACACACGGCTGGATGGGCACAAACCTTCAGATATACTGCAGGCAGGTATAGACCATTCTGAACACATATCGGTACGGTTGATATTAGAAAAATTTGGATTTACTGTATAAAATGTTACTATTGGTTTAAGATTGCTGTCTCTGTAACGGCTTGGCACCCCACTAAAGCTGCTTCTGTGTCTAACTGTTATAATATGCATACTATTATTGATAGAATGTATCTGTATAATCTTTTGAAAGTCAAAAGCGGGGGTGACCTAGCTTAGGACACCCCCGCGCCGCACAGCCACCAGCTGCTGCGTGTGCCTCCCGCCACCCGCCTGCCTCGCTGACCCTGCCGCCGCCGTCTGACCACGCCCCCTGCCACCGAGCGGCGTGGTCTCCTGTGGTCGGGACATCCAGGGCTGTGTTCGCTGTTGTTGCCTTTTAGGCTCCTGTGCCCCGTATTTTTCCTGCTGTGTGCCCCTTTGCTGTGACTGTTACTGTATTTGTTTGCATTGTTTCTCATTGCCTGTCCCCCTGTACTCGCTCCCCCGGTGTCCTCCCGCCCCGCTCCCCGCTTCCCGCCTCTGTAGCTTAACCACGCCCCCTTTCTTTCTGTGCCCTCCCCGCTCCCGCCTCCCAGCTGCTCCGCCCTCCCTCGCACTTGGCCATATATGGCAACCGTGCGACGCAGGTGAGTGTGACCTAGCTTAGGACACCCCCGCGCCGCACGGCCACCAGCTGCTGCGTGTGCCTCCCGCCACCCGCCTGCCTCGCTGACCCTGCCGCCGCCGCCTGACCACGCCCCCTGCCACCGAGCGGCGTGGTCTCCTGCGGTCGGGACATCCAGGGCTGTGTACGCTGTTGTTGCCTTTTAGGCTCCTGTGCTCCGTATTTTTCCTGCTGTGTGCCCCTTTGCTGTGACTGTTACTGTATTTGTTTACAATGTTTTTCATTGCCTGTCCCCCTGTACTCGCTCTCCCGGTGTCCTCCCGCCCCGCTCCCCGCTTCCCGCCTCCGTAGCTTAACCACGCCCCCTTTCTTTCTGTGCCCTCCCCGCTCCCGCCTCCCAGCTGCTCCGCCCTCCCTCGCACTTCGCCATATATGGCGACTGTGCGAACGCGCAGCGGGCACGCCGATTGTGCGCCGAAGGCGCGCCAAAGGTAAGCCCATCTGCGCCCGTCCGCGCCTGGACCGCGCCCAGCGCCAGGACCCCTGGCCCCCGCTGTCCCCTGCCCACCCGCCGGACGTACGACGCCGCCACCCTCAACGCACTCAATGCCGGCCGAGTCCCGGGCTGCTACCGAGCCACCCCGAGACGCACCCACGGACCCTTCTGCTGCAACGCCTGCAAGTTCACCTGCATCCGGACCTGCGCCACTCCAGCAGTGCCCAAGACCCCGACGAGCAACAGCAGCAGCCACCTGAGATGCATCCTGCTCAACACCCGCTCCGTCCACAGGCATGCCGTCGAGATCTGGAACCTGCTCGACACCACAGCCCCAGACGTTGCCTTCTTCACGGAAACCTGGATGAACGCCTCCTCCGCGCGTGACATCGCCATCGCCATCGCCATCCCAGACGGCTATAAGATCATCCGAAGGGACCGCATCAACCACACTGGAGGAGGCATCGCCATCATCCACAGGAACACCATCCGCATCACGACCAACACCGATGACACCCTCGCTACCGCCGAGCACCTGCACTTCCAAGTCCACATCAACCCCAAGACCACCCTCGGAGGCACCCTCATCTACAGACCCCCTGGACAACGCACACAATTCAGCGAAGACATCGCCGACTTCATCAGCCCGCACGCCCTCTGCTCCGCTGACTACATCCTCCTCGGGGACCTCAACTTCCACCTGGAGAACAACAATGACCGCAACACCACCACCCTGCTGGACAACCTTGCCAACCTGGAACTCAAGCAACTGGTGACCACCCCCACCCACTACGCCAGACACACACTCGACCCCGTCTTCTCATCTAGCAAGGACATCGCCTTCAGCCACGCCACCGGACTCCACTGGACGGACCACAGCTGCGTCCACTTCAGCTTCAGAAGGACCACGATCCACCACCACCAGCAACAGGCTGCACGCAGGAACTGGAACAAGATCACAGCCGACCAGCTCGCATCCTCTCTAAGCACGAACCCACCAGCACAACGAACCCTAGCCAGGCGGCCACCAACCTCACGAAGTGGATCAACGACTGCGCAGATGAGCTCGCCCCCCTGAGGACCCCGCCCAGCAGACCCGGCAGCAAGAAAGCCCCATGGTTCACCGACGAACTCAAGAGCTCCAAGAAGAACTGCTGAGCCCTCGAGAGAACCTGGCGCTGAGACCCAACACCAGACAACATGACTGCCCTCAAGCTCGCCACCCGGAAACACCACCAACTCATCCGCGCCACCAAGAAAACTGCATTCAAGGAACGACTGGACAACAAAGCACACAACAGCAAAGAACTCTTCAACATCGTCAAAGAGCTCTCCAACCCCAACGCCGGAAACAACGACATCACCCCTTCGCAAGACCTCTGCAACTCCCTCGCCTCCTACTTCCACAACAAGATCGCGGACATACACAACAGCTTCAGCACTCTACCGACGAGCACCACGACCGAACCACCGCCCCCCACCACCACCCTCCGCGCCTGGACTCCGATCAGCACCGAAGACACCGTCCGCACGATGAACTCCATCCACTCCGGATCTCCAACCGACCCCTGCCCTCACCACGTCTTCAACAAGGCCGACGATATCATCGCACCCCACCTGCGGGACATCATCAACACCTCCTTCGACACCGCTACCTTCCTGGAGAGCTGGAAGCACGCCGAACTCAGCGCTCTACTCAAGAAGCCATCGGCTGACCCCACCGACCTCAAGAACTACCGCCCCATCTCGCTGCTCCCGTTTCCTGCAAAAGTCATCGAGAAGACCGTCAACAAGCAGCTGGCCGCCTTCCTCGAGACGAACGGCTCCCTCGACCCCTCGCGGTCTGGCTTCCGGGCCAACCACAGCACCGAGACCGCCCTGATCGCAGTCACCGATGACATCCGAGCGCTGCTCGACAACGGAGAAACAGCGGCCCTCATCCTCCTCGACCTCTCCGCGGCCTTCGACACGGTCTGCCATCGTACCCTAGTACAACGCCTCAGCAACGTCGGAGTCCAGGAGAAGGCACTGGAGTGGATCATCTCCTTCCTCGCCGGTAGGACACAGAGAGTCTGCCTCCCCCCGTTCAGATCTGAAGCCACCGAAGTCATCTGCGGCGTCCTTCAAGGCTCCTCGCTCAGTCCAACCCTCTTCAACATCTACATGAGCTCCCTCGCAGACATCGCACGCCAGCACAACCTCAACATCATCTCCTACGCCGACGACACCCAGCTGATCCTCTCCCTTACCAACGACCCCGCCACCGCCAGAGCCAACCTTCACGAAGGGATGAAAGAGGTAGCCGAATGGATGAAGAACAGCCGCCTGAAACTGAACTCGGACAAGACGGAAGTCCTCATCCTGGGATCCTCACCTCCACCTGGGACGACTCCTGGTGGCCCCCCGCCCTTGGCAGCGCACCCAAACCAACAGACCACGCACGCAACCTGGGCTTCATCCTGGACTCCTCCCTCTCCATGACCAGACAAGTCAACGCCGTCTCCTCGTCGTGCTTCAATATCCTGCGCATGCTACGCAAGATCTTTCGGTGGATCCCCACCGAGACCAGGAAGACGGTCACCCAGGCCCTCGTCAACAGCCGTCTGGACTACTGCAACACCCTCTACGCCGGAACCACCGCCAAACTACAGAAGAGACTCCAGCGGATCCAGAACGCCTCAGCATGACTCATCCTGGACATCCCCCGTCGCAGCCACATCTCCGGACCTGAGAGATCTGCATTGGCTCCCGGTCAACAAGAGAATCACCCTCCGTCTCCTCACCCACGCACACAAAGCCCTACACAGCCAAGGCCCAGGATACCTCAACAGCCGCCTCAACTTCTACGCTCCCAAACGCCAGCTTCGCTCGACCAGCCACGCCCTCGCCGCCGTCCCCCGCATCCGCAGAGCCACCACAGGGGGACGGTCCTTCTCCTACCTCGCCGCCAAGACATGGAACTCCCTCCCCACCCACCTCCGCCTGACCCAAGACCACCTCGCCTTCAGGAAGCAACTCAAGACCTGGCTGTTAGAGCAGTAGCGGATCCCCCCCCCCCAGCGCCTTGAGACCCTCTGGGTAAGTAGTGCGCTATATAAATACGATGATTGATTGATTGAATAAAGACCATTAAAAAAAACTTAAAGGAAAGCGGAAAAGGGAGTTGTGACATTATACTCGTCTTTAATTAACCAATCAATCAATCAATCAATGACACTTGTAAAGCGCGCTACATGCCCGTAGGGTCTCAAGGCGCTGGGGGGGGGGGGGGGGGGGGGGGGGCGCTACTGCTCGAACAGCCAGGTCTTCAGCTTCTTCCTGAAGGAGAGGTGGTCTTGGGTCAGGCGCAGGTCGGGAGGGAGGGAGTTCCAGGTCTTGGCAGCCAGGTAGGAGAAGGACCTTCCTCCTGTAGTCGCTCTTCGGATGCGGGGGACGGCGGCGAGGGCGTGGTTGGCTGATCGGAGGTGGCGTTTGGGAGCGTAGAAGTTGACTCGGCTGTTGAGGTAGCTCGGGCCTTGGTCGTGTAGGGCTTTGTGTGCGTGGGTGAGGAGGCGGAAGGTGATTCTTTTGCTGACGGGGAGCCAGTGAAGGTCTCTCAGATGTCCGGAGATGTGACTGGTTCGTGGGATGTCGAGGATGAGTCTGGCTGAGGCGTTCTGGATCCGCTGGAGTCTCTTCTGGAGCTTGGCGGTGGTACCGGCGTAGAGGGCGTTGCCGTAGTCCAGTCGGCTGGTGACGAGGGCCTGGGTGACGGTCTTCCTGGTCTCGGTGGGGATCCACCAGAAGATCTTCCGTAGCATGCGTAGGATGTTGAAGCACGGCGAGGAGACG
>NW_028251546.1:0-38131 GCF_964263255.1 Lissotriton vulgaris
TGGGCTAAGCATGAGCGAATTTTGCGGATCTCGCGTTCGCGAATTTGCGGATTTTTGAACTCGCAATCCGCAAAATCCGCGAATTCTTGCGAATTTGCGGATTTTTTTTTTTTTTTGTGTTCGCAAGGATTTCTGCCAGTTCGCGAGGGTTTCGTACCAGTTCGCAATTGCGAACTTACATTTCGTCGCGCAACGGTCGCAAATTATGTTGTTTCTACGTCTGGTTCATCATCACAGGTTCCCAGCACCCTCTGTTTCACCACTGCAACCCTCTGTTACATCAATGCCACCCTCTGGTTCATCATTACTGTAGATTATGGGGGGGAAAAGCAAGCACACCATCCCTGCTTCAACTCAGATGAATTAATTTGGGGTTAGTTTATTAATGTGTCACTGTTTTAAAATTCCAGTCTGGCACCTGCTTCCTTATCTGTAATTTTGCTTTCTGTTGCAGTGCATTTTTTTTCCCCAGGACCTTCTTTGTGGCCTACTTGTAGCTATTGTATGAGCCTGCTGTGAGGGTCAGAGCAGGGTCATACAATTGTTGCAACTAGCAACTGAATTCTGGAGGGGCCCCAGTCAGGAAGCACTACCGGGAATTGTTACTAATGATGAGTTTGAACTCTTGCCCCTGCCGAGTGCTTTCACTTTTGAAAAACTCGTTTTTCTGCAATTTCGCGGGGTTCGCGGGGTGCGAACACGCGCAAGATCGGATTCGGAAGCCGCAAATTCGTGCGAATATGCAATTTGTTTTTTTTGCAGCGTGTTAGTTGGCAAGGTTTTGTGCGTTTTTGCGAGCCGCTCGTAGCGCAAGACGCGAAGTTACCCTCGCGGTCGTGCAAGGGCGCAGCCATCTTGTTTGCCTGACGTATTTCCGTTTCCGGGCGCGAAGTGTAATCTCGCAAAGTCCGCGGTTTGCCAGTACAGTCTCGCGCGTGTTCGCAAGGAAAATCTCGCGCGAACTTACCCGCGCGGTCGTGAACGGGCGCGGCCATCTTGTTTCTCATTCATTGCTATGGTTCTGGGCATGGTCTTTGTATCCTCTGTCAATCTCTGCCATCCTTTGCTTGTTTGAAGTTTTTTTTTATCTATTTTACTTATTATCTATCCCTCTATTTTTCTAGCCCTATATTTTTGTGTTTACTGCTACTTTTGGTTAATTTTAAACTACTTTTGTAAACTCTTTTCTTTTCTTCTCTTCCCTATTCTATTTTCTTTATTCCTTTCCGCCCAGACCATGGTGAAGGGAGCCGGGAAGCATCCCGAGAAGGGGAAGGGTCCCGCACCCCGTGTCCGGCTCCCGTGCGGGCGTTTGAGGGGGGAGCTAGTGATGCCACGGGAGATCTTTACCCCGGAGGAGGTGGGCCAGCTCATTTTTTATGTTCAGCGCCGCCTCCCCAGGACCATCATGGGAGGCGGCAAGATCAGTGCCGGGTACGGGGCCCGGGAGCGCCGGAAGCGGTGGGAGAAGGTGTGCCAGGCCATTTACCACCACTCTCGGGTCTGGCGCACCTACAACCAGGCCACCCACCGCTGGACGGATGTCCTGACCCGTGAGCGAGATCTGCTCGACCTCCTTGGCCTTGAGATCCCCGGGCTTGGTGAGTAGTAGTAGCTATGTCTTTACTACTATGTTTTCTCCTGCTGTGTTATTATATTGCAAATTTTTGTTTTTTTTACAAGAGCAATAATGCTGCTCATTACATTGTAGGTACATTTTATTTCAAAATCTTCTGTGCATTTCAGGTACACTGCTCTCCTTCTCAGTAGTGTTGCTACTATGCTTATTTGTTTTAGATTTTGTGTTCATTTCATTGGCCTGTGAAATTATGTATGAGTGTAGTTGAAAGAACTGCGCAATGCTACACACTAAGGTTCAGATTTTTAATTACCGGCGCATCCCTGCAAAGTTGCAGGGATGCGCCAGTAATTGTGCGTCACGCCACCATCACCCATGGTGCGCCGTATTACAATGCGGCGCGCCATGGGCCCAAAACGTCACCAAAGCGTTACGCATCTGTGCCGTAAAGGTGGCGCATTGCTGGAGTTGCGTCGCAACGATGGTGCAGCTCCATCAATTCTCTGGGGTGCCCTATCTCCCCAATGCTGCGTCAAGCCGTACGTCTGCTTCAAGCAGGCGCAGGGTTTGAGTCACGCATCATTGTCCTCAAAGTGACTGATTGAAATCTTGTAGATTTCCCTCAGCCACTTTTAGGATGCGTTCCTGCGCAGGAACGCCCTCCCTTGCGCCGGAACACCCCTATTGGCGCAGGGCTTTACAACGTGATGCATCTCCCAGATGCGTCACGTTGTTAATATACGCCGCACCATTGCGCCTCTTATGTGCTGTCGCTGCGTCACAAAAGTCACGCAACAATGGAGCAAAAGAGCCGCAAGGGCCTTATAAATCAGCCCCTACAGACTCAAGTCCAGTCCTTCCTTTGTACACATGGCGATAAGAAGAAATAGTGGTGGTGGATTAATAGTTTGAGTATTTTAATGACTGGTGAATGTAGTAGGAAACTTTAGTGTTGTCGCTGATCTTCAATCACAATGGACTTTGGCTGTCACTTTGCGTGCTGCGGACTGCTGCCTGCCAATCCTAGGCAAACCTTTTTAGTACTTTGTTTAGTGAGTTACATAGGGTAGTTTCCAATTCGACGGTCCGCAAATCAAGCAATACTAAAGTAATGACGTAGTCGACCACATGAGATTGGTCAATAATATATCCCGTGGAGTCGTTCCCTATTTGCTATTTCGCAAAAATATTTTGTTACTTTGTTAGTTCTTTTTTAAATGTTTGATTTGGTTGAGAAATAAATATCATCCATGTTTTCTGTTTTTCTTTCTTTCATGTTGTACATCAGCTTCCCCCAGGGGCAAGAGGAGGACACAGGAGGAGGAGGAGGAGGGTGCTGTTGTCGATGCAGGCCAGGACCGGGCAGTCGAGGGCTCCTTTGCTGGCCCCAGTAAGTTTTAATTTTAATATAGAGTACTTATTTTTTCCTAGCGTTCCTCATTCGATTTTTTCTAAATCGTCTTTGATCTTCTTGTAGACAGGATCTAAATTCTTATCCCTATGACTCCGTGTGGTATTACTAGATTATTCTTATTAGTCTGTCTGTGTAGCTAACTAAGATTGCACATTTGGCATTTCCATTGGACTCCCATTCTAGTCAGCAATAGCTCTATGCACTGAGTGTAGTCCTCTGGGATTGTCCATATTGTCTTTTCAAGTATTCTAAATGTTTATGCTTTGACCATTGCCAACAATAAAAAGGTGAATGACCACCACCAAGAAATAATAAGATACTACTTTACTTTTGGTTTGGATAGGACAATCCATTCTACTACTGTTGCAGGGACAAATCTGCACAAACAGAACTATGGACACTAAATAATGCATCGCTTAGCTTATCAATTATAATAGGTGCTGTAACTGTTAGACTTTCCACATACCTCAGTGATAACAGACTTTGTAGTTGAACCCCGGCCCCAATCTCCTTACTGACTAGATAGTGTGGCAGAGTCATTTAGCTCCCAAAGTCACCGATGGCAGAGGCACGGACTCATGCTTGCAAAAATTCGAAAACCTTTAGCTCATCCACTCTAGTCTGGATGACCAAAAACCACAGACTCTATTTAAGTTTAAAAGCTTTATTAAAAGTAAACACATTTATTAAATTCAAGTTTGTCATAAAAGTGAACGTGTAACTGAAAATGGAAAAGTGCTTAGTGCTGACGATTAATTGGACACATTTCTTGTGGTCGAGCCGAGCTCTCACCTGGTTTGAACTTGATCCTGCTCGTGTTCTTAGAAGTCAAGGTTCTGTCTGTTAGGAGAAAAAGTGGTGCGTGTTAAAAAGTAAAAAGCAAACATTCATCAGTTGTGCCAAAAAGTGCAGCAAGACAACAGCCTTCCCTGGAAAAAGGGACCTTTTTACTCTAGAGTAGACAGTCAAAAATTATTAAATTGTACACTTTTTTCACATTTCTTTCTTCCTCCTAGACCAAATATTATATAGTAGTGAGTGGTGTATTCTAACATTATTAAATGTACTTTGTAGGTGGAACATCTGGAGACGGGGCCAGCGCGGAGGTGGTGGCATTGGACGAGGAGGACAACTCTGGGGAGGAGGCGGTGCAAGTGCCGGAAAAGGACATGCCTGTGAGGGTTCACACGGTGGTGGCGGGCAGAGGTAAGCTATACATTCCTTAGTCATTGAGATTGAAGACTGCAGAGTGTGCTTTCTGCACGGGTGTATTATAAAAAAAGCAGGTAGTAGCCTCCTCTAAATGTACTTCGACTTAGCTGTGAAGTTTTTGGCGAGAAGAATCCCAATCAGATCTGAGGTGAACTTGATGGATGGGATGAACGAAAAGCGAAAGAAGGGTGTAAGTAAGTGTGGAAGCACGAGAAATGTAATGATGACTGGCAAAGAAGAATGATATGTGTTTGCTTGGTCCCCGAGGTGGCTGGGAAGGTAAGAAAATGGTATGGTGCATGGCTGGGTGAATGATGAAGCAAGGATGGGTGGAAGGAGAACAGCCTGGGTGGGTGAGACAGAAACTGTATGTGTGCAATATACTTTGAATGGATGGATGCCTGGATCATTCATGGTACTATCTGACTCTTAGATAGCATATGTGAATCTAGAGAGAGTAGACGGTCACTGGATGAACTAAGTGTTACTTTGAAGAGCATGTAACACCGCACCCGCACGTCCGTTCCAGTGTAGGAAAGGCAAGGAAAAGAAGTTGTAACGTTGTCCAAAGACTACCATGAATAGTAGCAGTAGTTTGTATTGCAACTGCAAGCACAGCATATATCCAGTTATTACGGTGGGCACTCCCTACCTCCCTTAATAACTTTAGTTTAGTAGTAGTACGTCATTCATGTGTGGGGGTATCACTGTTCACTCAATAATAAGCAAAGCACCTAAAGTCATCCCATATGTCATCAAATACATCCCATGTGAAGTGATAGATAATCAGATAATTTAGCTTCTTCATTTTCCTTTTCTAATACTCATTTGCACTGTAGGGTGAAAGCTAAATTAATTAAGCAGTAGCCCTTTTAACAGAGTATTCTCAGTGCCACCCGTAATAGAAAAGTAAGAGCTTCACCACCTGCATGTACTGGACCGGTACAGTAACGCAAGTCTGTCTCACTCACCATGGTGTGCGTCTGTTTTTCTCGGGTGCAAGTTCACTGCGCTGGCATTATGCCGGCTTGCATAAGATAACGTACCAATTGTCCTAAACAAGAGAGAAGAAGAAGAATAAGAGTGGTGTACTGTCATAGTCGACTGTAATAGAAGTCCATAGTGCTCGTAGAATTTGTTCCTTAAACTCCCACTAATGTTAGAGCAAGGATGAAGAAGTCGGAGGTTACATAGATACTGTCCTCAATAGTTATGCACTGTGCTTTCAATTTGCTACTTGTACTGTGACAACTTTCTGCTCAATCATTTTGTGTTAATCTTAAGGAGCATTGGTTACAGACTATGTCTTTCTTTTTTCATGTAGTTGCTCCTTCCAAATCCAAGACACCATCAAGGAGGAAGGAGCAGGCTCGAATGGCCCGGCAACGGAGGCTGGATGCCACTGTTGCTGAATATCGGCGGCTGGTGGCCCTGGAGGAGGAGGAGACGCAGTCTGGAACAACAACAACGTCCACTGGGACAGCTGCCTCCTCCTCCGTGCGGGCTGCCAGCCAGCGCAGTGCTCCAGCGGTACGGAGCCGGGCTACCAAAGCCAAACGCCACCGCCCAGCAGCAAAGAAAGCAGCTGCCCCTCACAGGAATTGCAAGGCACACCGGCGCCGCTTATCCCTCAGACTGTCCTACCTGGAGCAGGAGGTCCATAATTATAAGAACGTGGTGGAGGGCCTCCGCTTCGAACTTGCCACCCTCCGCAAGGAGCATGATGCCCTGGCTGCTAATTCCAACAGCACCCTGCCATAGTGTCCCTTGCCCCTTTTTTAGAGACTTTTGGGGGGTGGGAATTGGGAGTTGTGATTTTTGGGGACTTTTGAAGGACAATCGTTGGGGTTAGGGAGGGTCTTGCGGGAGATTCTTTTGTTAGGGCTATAAAAATATACTTTTTGAAACTTTATCTGACCATACCTGTTTTTTACTGCTTTTGAGTCTGGTGGGTGGGGGTTTAACATAACAGTAAGTTTGTTTTCCTGAATAGTCCTAGGACTTTAGTAGTACTACCGTCAATCAAATCTCTCGTCTCTCCTAATACTCCATTATACTACCTCCAACCAAACGCCTATCTTACCTGTAATTTCTGTTTGCAAGTAGGGCTAGGCCCAGGGCTGGCTCCACGGGAAACAGCAAATAAGGTTGGCAATCCTGGGCGGATAAAATTTCCTCATAGCGGTGGTACTAGTGGTGTGACACAGTGGCAGTTGCTTGCCTATGAAAAAAAGAAAATGAAATCTGGTTTGTGCTCCTGAGCAATACAAAGGTACAATACAGAATATAGCAGGTGACAGAAGTACACTAGAACAGTGCCACGTTGTAGCCTAACAAATGTTAAAGTATAACTAATTCGGTTGAAGTTCTTTGACATTAGCCATGGGTCTTTGTCAAGCAGAGTAAGAATATATCATCGGATTTCTTCACCAGCCTGTTGCTATCACCTTATCCTCCCCAGCAAGTGTGTGGATTTATTGCTGTAATTTAGTCACACATCAATCAAAACCACACAGCCCGGGGGAAGAGGGTTAGGGTTTGAAAAATGGATGGGTACGGGGGTTTTTGGGAAAGGTTTTGGGAGACAAGAAAAAGTAGCACAGCATGGACGAACAATTGTGAACATAAACAAATCTTTGGGTACAAACCTATCCATCAATCTTTGAAAGTGCATACACTACTGTAACTGCATGCATGTCAGTTAAAAGTAATTAGTACTTTCGACAACTGTGGAAGAAAGAATGCGACAGTACAGGGCGTGGGTGGAAATATTGATAACTATATTCAACATAAGGTCTCTGTAGCCAGATACCTGAGAGCCTTGCTGGTCACTATAAATCCATTCACAACAACACTCAATGGGGTTGGTCTGGAAGGTGTCAGGTTTACTCCCCGTGATCCAGTCGATGCAAATATGGTTCCACTTCCAAATGTCACCAACACCCAGAAGTGTAAACACAGGGTGTTCGAGGCATTAGGCGGGGGAGAAAAATAACAAACTAAAATAAAAAATGTGGGATGGGTAAAGGTAGGGTCAGCAGGGAAAGGATACCTGTAACAGAAGACAAGACAGGCATCAGTGAAGTGCTGTCCTAACATACAAGGGTACTCTCATATAGTCTCACTAAATAGTCTGCAAGTCTCCCGCCTACTCATGGGAAATGTAGTTTCATAGTACGGTAGGCGCTTAGGGGCTGCGTAACCTGACAGAAGGTATAGTAGATAGAAAAGGAGAAATTGCTTTTTTTCTAGGTGTCCCCTCACTCACCAGGGTTGCCCCTTGGTGACATGCTTCATCATTGGGGCCATCCCAGTCCTCTACGGCCTGGGGCGTGCTGCGACTTGCGAATTACGTAGGAGCACTTACAAATGACTATGTGTGGTGCAGATGTGATAGTGGAGTGGACTAAGTGATGTGTTAAGGGATCAATGTAGAAGCAGAGAGAGAGCCAAGAAATGCAGTCACAGTCAGAGAAAAAGGCAAGGGATACTGTATCTATGTGGTTGTAGTGGTCCTGTTGGAAGTGGTAAGTAAGTTGCCCGCAGAAAAAAAATCCTCCTATTAGCGGCACTCCTCCATTGCAGCCGACGCTTCGTCCATCGATGTTGGTCACCAGAAGACACCCTGTCCACTGCCTGCCTGATGCTGAATTGTGGCTCGCTACTGTGAAGCCTGACTCCATCCTTTTTTCCCCATTGCAGAGACTGAAACCCGGCCTGTAATTATTCAACGAAAAACAGGAAGTGATATAATATTACAACACCACTGATAAATAAATATAAGGCATGTAGGCTGTGGAGTGCAAAAAGTCACAATTTGTTTTTCCTAGTAGACAGTACAATGTTTTTGAAAGTGCGTACTCTGAGTCACCTTTTGAAGGATGTATGGGCAAATTAATGTATCGGATCTTGCCCCTCAAGCTAGGTGTACTGTAAACTGTGTTTTAGAACAAAATTAGATCTTCCTAGCAGTGCTTCCACCCAGACCCTTACTAAAGCCAGTCGCAAAAATGTAGAAGACCCCCAATCAAATCTCAAAAAACGAGGCCTAGCAGAAAACTGGTGACAAAACTTACTTTGAAAGTAAAAGTAGGCCGAAGTACCCTAATTACCCATTACCCACCGTGGATTGCATTCAAACCACTTGCAAGCAACCAAGCAAAAGTAGCCATAGCCAGCATCGCTCCAAGACTCGAAATCCCCCCCACTCAAACACATGCAATAGAAATACTGCTAACCCTAACGAACCCTAAGTTAAGAATAGTGGCAAAGGCTTTCTTTAACTATGCCAAATCCCCCCTTTCCCACCATGGATTTTCTTCAAATGACTTGCAACCAAAATTACACATTCTCACGAGTGCTCTAAGACCCCAGAACTCAGTTTGAAAAATCTAGAACACCCCGAAACACATGCAATCCTGCTGCTAGGGCTAACCCTAACGAACCCTAAGTTACAAAAAGTGCCAAAACTAAAGGCTTTTCCGCGCGGATTTTGTCCCAACCACTTCTACCCGGTATTAGACCTTCCCAGGAATGCCCCAAGACCCGGCAACCCACCCGCCAAGAAGCGTAACACCCCCCAAACAGGCCAAAAGCAAAATCTCATACTTGCAATATTTCTGGGCCTTCGGTCCAAACGCGCTGCGTAGCTAGGCCATAAGTCGGGGTTGGCACGACGGATTTCCTGAAAAGCAAATGCAATCAAGATTAGAGTGTCCCAGCAGTGCTCCCAGACCACGAAACTCACCCGCAAACAGACGGAACCCCCCCTAAGAGCACCTCAAAGGCAAGCAAGTCATCAAAAACACAAAAAAAATTCCGCCTGGGATTTGGTCCAAAACACTTTTATCCGGTATTAGAGCTTCCCAGCAATGGCCCCAGAGCCGTCAACCCAGGAGAAAACGAGTAGAAGACCCCCAAACAGCCAAAGAGCAAAAGTACAAAAATGGGGACTTAGTCACTTTTTCACAAATTTCCCAAATCACTCCGCGCGCGCTCTGCAGCTAGGCCCTAAGTCCCCTCAGCCACCATGGATTTGCTTCAAACCTCTTGCAAAGTAAAGTATATATAGCCAGCAGTGCTCCCACACCACGAAACTCACCCGCAAACACCAGGAAGCCCCCCAAACAGGCCCCCGAAAACGCTACATAGAGCAAAATGTCAGAAATAGCCCAAAAAAAAATCGGCCTGGATTTTGTCCCAACCACTTCTACCCGGTATTAGACCTTCCCAGGAATGCCCCAAGACCCGGCAACCCACCCGCCAAGAAGCATAACACCCCCAAACAGGCCAAAAGCAAAATCTCATACTTGCAATATTTCTGGGCCTTCGGTCCAAACGCGCTGCGTAGCTAGGCCATAAGTCGGGGTTGGCACGACGGATTTCCTGAAAAGCAAATGCAATCAAGATTAGAGTGTCCCAGCAGTGCTCCCAGACCACGAAACTCACCCGCAAACACCAGGAAGCCCCCCAAACAGGCCCCCGAAAACGCTACATAGAGCAAAATGTCAGAAATAGCCCAAAAAAAAATCGGCCTGGATTTAGTCCCAACCACTTCTACCCGGTATTAGACCTTCCCAGGAATGCCCCAAGACCCGGCAACCCACCCGCCAAGAAGCATAACACCCCCAAACAGGCCAAAAGCAAAATCTCATACTTGCAATATTTCTGGGCCTTCGGTCCAAACGCGCTGCGTAGCTGGGCCATAAGTCGGGGTTGGCACGACGGATTTCCTGAAAAGCAAATGCAATCAAGATTAGAGTGTCCCAGCAGTGCTCCCAGACCACGAAACTCACCCAGAAACACCAGGAAGCCCCCCAAACAGGCCCCCGAAAACGCTACATAGAGCAAAATGTCAGAAATAGCCCAAAAAAAAATCGGCCTGGATTTAGTCCCAACCACTTCTACCCGGTATTAGACCTTCCCAGGAATGCCCCAAGACCCGGCAACCCACCCGCCAAGAAGTATAACACCCCCAAACAGGCCAAAAGCAAACTCTCATACTTGCAATATTTCTGGGCCTTCGGTCCAAACGCGCTGCGTAGCTGGGCCATAAGTCGGGGTTGGCACGACGGATTTCCTGAAAAGCAAATGCAATCAAGATTAGAGTGTCCCAGCAGTGCTCCCAGACCACGAAACTCACCCGCAAACACCAGGAAGCCCCCCAAACAGGCCCCCGAAAACGCTACATAGAGCAAAATGTCAGAAATAGCCCAAAAAAAAATCGGCCTGGATTTAGTCCCAACCACTTCTACCCGGTATTAGACCTTCCCAGGAATGCCCCAAGACCCGGCAACCCACCCGCCAAGAAGTATAACACCCCCAAACAGGCCAAAAGCAAACTCTCATACTTGCAATATTTCTGGGCCTTCGGTCCAAACGCGCTGCGTAGCTGGGCCATAAGTCGGGGTTGGCACGACGGATTTCCTGAAAAGCAAATGCAATCAAGATTAGAGTGTCCCAGCAGTGCTCCCAGACCACGAAACTCACCCGCAAACACCAGGAAGCCCCCCAAACAGGCCCCCGAAAACGCTACATAGAGCAAAATGTCAGAAATAGCCCAAAAAAAAATCGGCCTGGATTTAGTCCCAACCACTTCTACCCGGTATTAGACCTTCCCAGGAATGCCCCAAGACCCGGCAACCCACCCGCCAAGAAGTATAACACCCCCAAACAGGCCAAAAGCAAACTCTCATACTTGCAATATTTCTGGGCCTTCGGTCCAAACGCGCTGCGTAGCTGGGCCATAAGTCGGGGTTGGCACGACGGATTTCCTGAAAAGCAAATGCAATCAAGATTAGAGTGTCCCAGCAATGCTCTCAGACCATGAAACTCACCCACAAACAGACGGAACCCCCCCTAAGAGCACCTCAAAGGCAAGCAAGTCATCAAAAACACAAAAAAATTTCCGCCTCGGATTTGGCACAAACCACTTTTAGTGCTTCCCAGCAATGGCCCCAGACCCGTCAACTCACCTGCAAAGAGGTAGAACAACACCCCCACAAGTGCTGAGTCTTTCTTCATTGGGCGTAAACCAGCCCTCTGCTTTGATGGAAATAGGAGTCTGGAGGAGGAGGATAGAGGAGCATGTTCTTCTGAACTTGTGAACCTGAGGAATGCAGACTGCGGCACCTTCAAATAAATTAGCAAACAAGTGAAGACAGTTCTGCTGATGGGCTTGTCTTTGTGATTATCTGATTAAAGTTTGAATTATATTAACTGTGCACAACAAAGAAAGACAGACACACAGGAATAAAAGTGAATAAGGATGAAAAAGAAAGTTATTGATTCGTTGTCTCATTTTCAGGGCTCGAAGTCGGAATCACGGTCCAGGAATAAGAATAAGGCTTCGTCATCATACTCTGCGAATTCAGCCCGGGTGAGGTCAGTGCCACCTGACAGAGTAGAAATTCCCTCATCTATGGTGCTGGCCACCTCCTCTTCATCCGGCACGCTCTCTCGTACTCCTATATCTGGTGGTATGAGGTGCTGATTCATCTTGATCATTGTTAACCTCTCCACATTTTTGGGCGAGAGGCGGCTCCGTTTGGGAGTTACAATCCCACCAGCCGCACTGAAAACCCGTTCAGAAGACACACTTGCGAGTGGGCAAGACAAGTAGTTTAAAGCCAGGTTGGTGAGCTGTGGCCACAATTCTTTTTTCCCATGCCAATACGCCAATGGGTCAGAATTAACATAGACCTCTGTGGAGTCATTCAGATAGTCCTTCACCATCGACTCAAGGTCCTCCTCCAAGGTTCCTCCACTTTGCGTAGCTCTTGCTGTGCCTCTGGCCTTTTGAGAACCAAACCCACGCAGAGCTAGCCAATCCTCTTCAGCCTCCAATGTTTCTGCTGCCTTTCGTGCAGATGATGCGGTTGCCGGTGTCTTTAACGGCTGAGAGGTCACTTGTGCCACAGCCACAGGTGCAGAAGTGGATTGTTTTGACTGGGGATGGCCTGCTGATGTACTGCCATTTCCTTCAATTTCCAGCCGTTCTGTTTCAAACTTCTTGGCTGACAAGGCTAGCCAACGTTTGTACTTTGTAACATCTTCATCAGCAAAAGGAAAGAATGCTCTGCCTGCCAGCGCCTTTTTGTAGCGTGGATCCAGAATAGTAGCACAAATGTAATGCTGTTCTGAGTGGATCTTTTGAAGACGTTCATCACCTTGTAGGAGCTCTAATAATGTCTCAGCCAGAAGCAAAGAGTCTTTCTTTTTGTCATCTTTTCGAAACACAGAACACACCTCCTTCAGTTGGTCCTCCAGCATGTACAACAATGGGATAGCTTTTCCCAAATTAGAGTCCTCCTTGCTGACTGCACGTGTGAAGACCTCAAAAGGACGAAGCATGCGTGTTAGGCTTTCAACTATGTTCCATTGCGGCCCACCCATCCTCAGCTCCTCTATACCCTCTTTCAAGAAAAATTGATCGAGTTGCGTATACTGCTCATACAGACGCTCAAGCATGTAGAAGGTTGAGTTCCAACGTGTTACCACCTCCTGGATGAGTGCTTTCACTGGCATTTGACTTTGATATAGCATGCTCCTCAGCTGCTTGCGGGCCTTAAAAGAATGCCTGAAATGCTTGCAAATTTTTCGGCAGTTGTCCAATACACTGTACGCTGCACTGCGTTTATTACCCAAGAATTTTTGGACAACCAGGTTTATACAGTGCGCCAAACACGGCACTCTGAAATAGTAACCGTCCCTCATGGCCTTAACTATATTGGAGCCATTGTCTGTGGAAACATAACCAACCTTGCGTTTTAGTGGGGACAGACAGTTAAGGACCTTTGTGTTAAAGACATCCAAAATGTTTTCTGCTGTGTGACGTTTCTCCAAACCAAACATGGCTAGTGTTGCATGTTTCCGAGCACCTTTAAAAACAATGTTAGTGTCAACACCTGAGTTTAGCTTTGCTTTAGCCCCTGAAAAAGAGACCCAGTGTGCAGTGATGCACATGTAATCAGCGCCTGCGCCACTGGTCCACATGTCTGTTGTCAGATGTATAGTGTGAACAGCACTCTTCTCCAAAGCTGCCCCAATCAACTTCAGAACATCTTCATGTAGTGCTGGAACCGCAACTCGGGCAAAATAGAACCGGCTAGGAACCTTCCATTTAGGGCAGAGCACTGTCACTAATTCTAGAAAACCAACCCCTTCTACAAAAGAAAAAGGGAGAAGGTCCAGAGCTAGCATTTTAGCCAGCTTAGTGTTATACAGACGGGTCATTGGGTGGTTGCGTTCATATTGCGCTTCTGTAAACAACATCTTTTTAATGTTGCCCTGGACCAATGATTTACGGGATGATGATGATCTCTTCGACCCAGTTACGCTCGCTGATGAACTTTTCCGCATTGATGTCTCACTCTCTCCCACACTCTTAGTGTGGCTCCCATGGGGTGTGCTGCTGACATGGGAACTGGGTGTAAGTGAAGTGTTTGAATCGTCTTCTTCTACCTCCTCGTCATCAGCAGATGACAAATCAACGTTTTCATTACGTGCAATTCCGGCTTTCTTGACCGCCTCTAGGTGCGGAAACCATTCGACAGGGTGCCTTCTCTCAAGATGACCTCTCTGGCCTCCGGTACCATAGTTAGAACCAAGCTTACCACGACTATATCGAAGCTTACAAAGGCTACAAATGGCTACGTTTTCCTTTTTTGGGCAAACACTAAAGAAGTCCCAAACTGGAGACTTGAAATGTCTTCGGGGGCCGGAGGAGGCGGCGATACTGGTGGTGGTGGTCCTGCTGCTAATGACAGATGAAGTGGAGGATGTGGATTGCCGAACTTCAGTACGTTTTGCACTTTCACCACCACGAATTGAGGTCGAGGACGAGGTGGGTACCTTCTTGCGAGGAAGAAATATGGAAGCGGTAGGTTTTGGTGTACTACTTAACTCCAAATCTAATGATTCCATTTCCATTGCCTCCTCGCCGACATCATCATCACGCTCAGCAGCTTCTCGGGATAGGGTCAAAATGTCTCTTTGCTGCATGCCCGGTGGGGCTGCAGTGACCTTTGTGATGACTGCCTCGTCGTCATCGTGAGAGGCTTCATCACCAGCAGTATCTGTCACTTCTTGTTGAGCCTCATCACACTCCATAGGTTTGAGTTTTTGGACGACCTTCCTTTTACGCTTAGGTACCGGTGGCAGATCATGGTGTGCCTCTGCCTCACTGTCAGACCGCAGTTGTCGTGGTTCCCAAGACAGATCACTTGCACCAGAACGAGGTGGGCTTGAAGAAGATGTAGACACCCCCCTTGATCTTTTCCTTGCTAGGGATGTGGAAGACAATGAATGATCATCAGGAGGAGTGGCTTCCAATGATACCTCAGCTTCATTGTCGATTTCCAAATGTGCCCCTACTTCGGGAGGAACAACTATTGTGGGCACTTGTGAACGTCCATGCACCTTTGCTTGCGCATCTCCTTTTGCTGCCTCTCCTTCCACATGTACTTGGGCGTGTACTTGCACATGGTGTTGTTGTTGCGGCTGTGGTTGTTCAACACTTGTCAGATGAGTTACAACAACCTGTGTTGATTCAGGGACATTGCTGCTACTTTCTTGCGATGAGCCAACATCACTGGTCGATGGTGATTGGAGAAGTACACTGACTGCCTCTGAAGCACTCAAGGGCTTTGACTTAAGTTGGCGTGGTGGTGGAGGCACTGAACCCAATGGAGCAGGGGTGCTGCTCTCAGGTTGGTCCCCAGCAGATCCTGCTGCTGCAGGCGTACTTTTTTTTTTGCTCCCAAAAAAAGTGGTGGGTGGCACACCAGCCTCCTTGGTAACTTGCTTCTTCTGCTCCTTACTAGCAACTTTCTTGCTAGAGGAGCTACGGAGAAGTTTCTTTGGGGCCATCTTCTTCAGAGCAGGTCAGACAGCAGGCCGCAGTTGCACGAATTGTAGAGTTGTCTGAGGCCAGACGTGACGTCGCGTGACGTTATGCTGCACACACACACCGCTGCAGGACTTCTTCCTGGCACTGGTGGTTCTCTTGAGTCTTGTGCACCTAAAAAAAATGGAAGACAGAGGAACATCAGTTCAGTTATAGAGCACAAAAAAATCGAAAAACACTGCAAAATCAGCACAATCCCAATCCATCCATGCCCTCCATAATGTTTAAATTCAAGACAACCCACAGAAAGACTAGGCCCATGCAAGACTCACTACCCCTGGGCATAAATAAAGGTTGAAAAGTAGGCAAAATGGTTGGAGGCCTAACAACAAAGCCTGCATTCAAAATGGCCACTTGCCTGCCAGCACATGGCCAGTGCCTGTAGCTGCACTCAAAATGGCCACCAGCCACATGGCATGTCCCTCCCCATGAACACCCCCAAAAATCGAAAAACACTGCAAAATCAGCACAATCCCATTCCATCCATGATGTTTAAATTCAAGACAGCCCACAGAAAGACTAGGCCCCATGCACCACTCACTACCCCTGGTCAAGGCCCCAACAACAGGTCAAAAATCGAAAAACACAAAATTTTACAAAAAAAAAAAATCGAAAAACACAGAAAAATCAGCACAATCCCAATTCATCTATGGCCTCCATGATGTTTAAATTCAAGACAACCCACAGAAATACTAGGCCCATGCAAGACTCACTACCCCTGGCATAAATAAAGGTTGAAAAGTAGGGAAAATGGTTGGAGGCCTAACAACAAAGCCTGCATTCAAAATGGCCACTTGCCTGCCAGCACATGGCAAGTGCCTGTAGCTGCACTCAAAATGGCCACCAGCCACATGGCATGTCCCTCCCCATGAACACCCCCAAAAATCGAAAAACACTGCAAAATCAGCACAATCCCATTCCATCCATGATGTTTAAATTCAAGACAGCCCACAGAAAGACTAGGCCCCATGCACCACTCACTACCCCTGGTCAAGGCCCCAACAACAGGTCAAAAATCGAAAAACACAAAATTTTACAAAAAAAAAACATCGAAAAACACAGAAAAATCAGCACAATCCCAATTCATCTATGGCCTCCATGATGTTTAAATTCAAGACAACCCACAGAAATACTAGGCCCATGCAAGACTCACTACCCCTGGCATAAATAAAGGTTGAAAAGTAGGGAAAATGGTTGGAGGCCTAACAACAAAGCCTGCATTCAAAATGGCCACTTGCCTGCCAGCACATGGCAAGTGCCTGTAGCTGCACTCAAAATGGCCACCAGCCACATGGCATGTCCCTCCCCATGAACACCCCCAAAAATCGAAAAACACTGCAAAATCAGCACAATCCCATTCCATCCATGATGTTTAAATTCAAGACAGCCCACAGAAAGACTAGGCCCCATGCACCACTCACTACCCCTGGTCAAGGCCCCAACAACAGGTCAAAAATCGAAAAACACAAAATTTTACAAAAAAAAAAAATCGAAAAACACAGAAAAATCAGCACAATCCCAATTCATCTATGGCCTCCATGATGTTTAAATTCAAGACAACCCACAGAAATACTAGGCCCATGCAAGACTCACTACCCCTGGCATAAATAAAGGTTGAAAAGTAGGGAAAATGGTTGGAGGCCTAACAACAAAGCCTGCATTAAAAATGGCCACTTGCCTGCCAGCACATGGCAAGTGCCTGTAGCTGCACTCAAAATGGCCACCAGCCACATGGCATGTCCCTCCCCATGAACACCCCCAAAAATCGAAAAACACTGCAAAATCAGCACAATCCCATTCCATCCATGATGTTTAAATTCAAGACAGCCCACAGAAAGACTAGGCCCCATGCACCACTCACTACCCCTGGTCAAGGCCCCAACAACAGGTCAAAAATCGAAAAACACAAAATTTTACAAAAAAAAAAAATTGAAAAACACAGAAAAATCAGCACAATCCCAATTCATCTATGGCCTCCATGATGTTTAAATTCAAGACAACCCACAGAAATACTAGGCCCATGCAAGACTCACTACCCCTGGCATAAATAAAGGTTGAAAAGTAGGGAAAATGGTTGGAGGCCTAACAACAAAGCCTGCATTCAAAATGGCCACTTGCCTGCCAGCACATGGCAAGTGCCTGTAGCTGCACTCAAAATGGCCACCAGCCACATGGCATGTCCCTCCCCATGAACACCCCCAAAAATCGAAAAACACTGCAAAATCAGCACAATCCCATTCCATCCATGATGTTTAAATTCAAGACAGCCCACAGAAAGACTAGGCCCCATGCACCACTCACTACCCCTGGTCAAGGCCCCAACAACAGGTCAAAAATCGAAAAACACAAAATTTTACAAAAAAAAA
The DNA here is from genome assembly GCF_964263255.1 of Lissotriton vulgaris. NCBI lineage: Eukaryota > Metazoa > Chordata > Amphibia > Caudata > Salamandridae > Lissotriton > Lissotriton vulgaris. Next base: position 17,478 of record NW_028251546.1, read on the forward strand.
AAATCGAAAAACACAGAAAAATCAGCACAATCCCAATTCATCTATGGCCTCCATGATGTTTAAATTCAAGACAACCCACAGAAATACTAGGCCCATGCAAGACTCACTACCCCTGGCATAAATAAAGGTTGAAAAGTAGGGAAAATGGTTGGAGGCCTAACAACAAAGCCTGCATTCAAAATGGCCACTTGCCTGCCAGCACATGGCAAGTGCCTGTAGCTGCACTCAAAATGGCCACCAGCCACATGGCATGTCCCTCCCCATGAACACCCCCAAAAATCGAAAAACACTGCAAAATCAGCACAATCCCATTCCATCCATGATGTTTAAATTCAAGACAGCCCACAGAAAGACTAGGCCCCATGCACCACTCACTACCCCTGGTCAAGGCCCCAACAACAGGTCAAAAATCGAAAAACACAAAATTTTACAAAAAAAAAAAATCGAAAAACACAGAAAAATCAGCACAATCCCAATTCATCTATGGCCTCCATGATGTTTAAATTCAAGACAACCCACAGAAAGAATCAGTCCACCCACCACTGAGTACCCCTGGGAAAAGGCCCCAAAACAGCCCAAAAATCGAAAATCCCAAAATTTTAGTTGCAGCAACTGTAATGCCCCAAACAAACTTACTTGTAAAATTTCTAATCCAACAGTGATCCAAAGAAAGTCAAAAAGGCCTCAAATCCAAAGATCCAGCAGCATCCACAAAAGGTAATCCTTCCAGGTCCACATCCGAATGAAAAGTGACCAGGAGATGGACAAAGCACTGGGAGGAGCCTGCTGAACAGGAACAGGAAGTTGAAGACTATGGGGCACTTCCTTCCTCCCACCCCCCTGCCCCCCTCCCCAAAATGGACTCCTCGCTAAAAAAGTGCAGGCAAATGTCAAACTAAGGAGTTATTCACATAAAAATCATCATTTCTAGAAGGTTTATGCTGCTTGCTGGTGGATTTCTTGTGCAGAATTGCAAATTTATATTTTCGCGCGCCGCATCTCAAATCTCGCAATTTGCGAAGTACCGCGAGACGTGATCTCGCCGTACTCGCGTTGACAAACTCTCGCTGGCAAGCCGCGATGACGTAATCGCGCTCGCCAATTCCCGCGGGATCACACAGCAAGATCCAAAATGGCGCAGCACTCGCAAACTATCGAAAAAAACAACTCGGCAAACGATGATAAACGCCGCGCGCCGCAAAAATTGTATCACCAACGCCGCGCGCCGCCAAAAAAATCCGCTGCGTGCGAATTTGCGGATTTTGCGGGAAATCCGCAAATCTCGCGGATTGCGGATTTCCCGAAAATCCGCAAAATCCGCGAGCGGAACGGATTTTCCGCCCACGCTTACCCCAGTCAGGAAGCACTACCGGGAATTGTTACTAATGATGAGTTTGAACTCTTGCCCCTGCCGAGTGCTTTCACTTTTGAAAAACTCGTTTTTCTGCAATTTCGCGGGGTTCGCGGGGTGCGAACACGCGCAAGATCGGATTCGGAAGCCGCAAATTCGTGCGAATATGCAATTTGTTTTTTTTGCAGCGTGTTAGTTGGCAAGGTTTTGTGCGTTTTTGCGAGCCGCTCGTAGCGCAAGACGCGAAGTTACCCTCGCGGTCGTGCAAGGGCGCAGCCATCTTGTTTGCCTGACGTATTTCCGTTTCCGGGCGCGAAGTGTAATCTCGCAAAGTCCGCGGTTTGCCAGTACAGTCTCGCGCGTGTTCGCAAGGAAAATCTCGCGCGAACTTACCCGCGCGGTCGTGAACGGGCGCGGCCATCTTGTTTCTCATTCATTGCTATGGTTCTGGGCATGGTCTTTGTATCCTCTGTCAATCTCTGCCATCCTTTGCTTGTTTGAAGTTTTTTTTTATCTATTTTACTTATTATCTATCCCTCTATTTTTCTAGCCCTATATTTTTGTGTTTACTGCTACTTTTGGTTAATTTTAAACTACTTTTGTAAACTCTTTTCTTTTCTTCTCTTCCCTATTCTATTTTCTTTATTCCTTTCCGCCCAGACCATGGTGAAGGGAGCCGGGAAGCATCCCGAGAAGGGGAAGGGTCCCGCACCCCGTGTCCGGCTCCCGTGCGGGCGTTTGAGGGGGGAGCTAGTGATGCCACGGGAGATCTTTACCCCGGAGGAGGTGGGCCAGCTCATTTTTTATGTTCAGCGCCGCCTCCCCAGGACCATCATGGGAGGCGGCAAGATCAGTGCCGGGTACGGGGCCCGGGAGCGCCGGAAGCGGTGGGAGAAGGTGTGCCAGGCCATTTACCACCACTCTCGGGTCTGGCGCACCTACAACCAGGCCACCCACCGCTGGACGGATGTCCTGACCCGTGAGCGAGATCTGCTCGACCTCCTTGGCCTTGAGATCCCCGGGCTTGGTGAGTAGTAGTAGCTATGTCTTTACTACTATGTTTTCTCCTGCTGTGTTATTATATTGCAAATTTTTGTTTTTTTTACAAGAGCAATAATGCTGCTCATTACATTGTAGGTACATTTTATTTCAAAATCTTCTGTGCATTTCAGGTACACTGCTCTCCTTCTCAGTAGTGTTGCTACTATGCTTATTTGTTTTAGATTTTGTGTTCATTTCATTGGCCTGTGAAATTATGTATGAGTGTAGTTGAAAGAACTGCGCAATGCTACACACTAAGGTTCAGATTTTTAATTACCGGCGCATCCCTGCAAAGTTGCAGGGATGCGCCAGTAATTGTGCGTCACGCCACCATCACCCATGGTGCGCCGTATTACAATGCGGCGCGCCATGGGCCCAAAACGTCACCAAAGCGTTACGCATCTGTGCCGTAAAGGTGGCGCATTGCTGGAGTTGCGTCGCAACGATGGTGCAGCTCCATCAATTCTCTGGGGTGCCCTATCTCCCCAATGCTGCGTCAAGCCGTACGTCTGCTTCAAGCAGGCGCAGGGTTTGAGTCACGCATCATTGTCCTCAAAGTGACTGATTGAAATCTTGTAGATTTCCCTCAGCCACTTTTAGGATGCGTTCCTGCGCAGGAACGCCCTCCCTTGCGCCGGAACACCCCTATTGGCGCAGGGCTTTACAACGTGATGCATCTCCCAGATGCGTCACGTTGTTAATATACGCCGCACCATTGCGCCTCTTATGTGCTGTCGCTGCGTCACAAAAGTCACGCAACAATGGAGCAAAAGAGCCGCAAGGGCCTTATAAATCAGCCCCTACAGACTCAAGTCCAGTCCTTCCTTTGTACACATGGCGATAAGAAGAAATAGTGGTGGTGGATTAATAGTTTGAGTATTTTAATGACTGGTGAATGTAGTAGGAAACTTTAGTGTTGTCGCTGATCTTCAATCACAATGGACTTTGGCTGTCACTTTGCGTGCTGCGGACTGCTGCCTGCCAATCCTAGGCAAACCTTTTTAGTACTTTGTTTAGTGAGTTACATAGGGTAGTTTCCAATTCGACGGTCCGCAAATCAAGCAATACTAAAGTAATGACGTAGTCGACCACATGAGATTGGTCAATAATATATCCCGTGGAGTCGTTCCCTATTTGCTATTTCGCAAAAATATTTTGTTACTTTGTTAGTTCTTTTTTAAATGTTTGATTTGGTTGAGAAATAAATATCATCCATGTTTTCTGTTTTTCTTTCTTTCATGTTGTACATCAGCTTCCCCCAGGGGCAAGAGGAGGACACAGGAGGAGGAGGAGGAGGGTGCTGTTGTCGATGCAGGCCAGGACCGGGCAGTCGAGGGCTCCTTTGCTGGCCCCAGTAAGTTTTAATTTTAATATAGAGTACTTATTTTTTCCTAGCGTTCCTCATTCGATTTTTTCTAAATCGTCTTTGATCTTCTTGTAGACAGGATCTAAATTCTTATCCCTATGACTCCGTGTGGTATTACTAGATTATTCTTATTAGTCTGTCTGTGTAGCTAACTAAGATTGCACATTTGGCATTTCCATTGGACTCCCATTCTAGTCAGCAATAGCTCTATGCACTGAGTGTAGTCCTCTGGGATTGTCCATATTGTCTTTTCAAGTATTCTAAATGTTTATGCTTTGACCATTGCCAACAATAAAAAGGTGAATGACCACCACCAAGAAATAATAAGATACTACTTTACTTTTGGTTTGGATAGGACAATCCATTCTACTACTGTTGCAGGGACAAATCTGCACAAACAGAACTATGGACACTAAATAATGCATCGCTTAGCTTATCAATTATAATAGGTGCTGTAACTGTTAGACTTTCCACATACCTCAGTGATAACAGACTTTGTAGTTGAACCCCGGCCCCAATCTCCTTACTGACTAGATAGTGTGGCAGAGTCATTTAGCTCCCAAAGTCACCGATGGCAGAGGCACGGACTCATGCTTGCAAAAATTCGAAAACCTTTAGCTCATCCACTCTAGTCTGGATGACCAAAAACCACAGACTCTATTTAAGTTTAAAAGCTTTATTAAAAGTAAACACATTTATTAAATTCAAGTTTGTCATAAAAGTGAACGTGTAACTGAAAATGGAAAAGTGCTTAGTGCTGACGATTAATTGGACACATTTCTTGTGGTCGAGCCGAGCTCTCACCTGGTTTGAACTTGATCCTGCTCGTGTTCTTAGAAGTCAAGGTTCTGTCTGTTAGGAGAAAAAGTGGTGCGTGTTAAAAAGTAAAAAGCAAACATTCATCAGTTGTGCCAAAAAGTGCAGCAAGACAACAGCCTTCCCTGGAAAAAGGGACCTTTTTACTCTAGAGTAGACAGTCAAAAATTATTAAATTGTACACTTTTTTCACATTTCTTTCTTCCTCCTAGACCAAATATTATATAGTAGTGAGTGGTGTATTCTAACATTATTAAATGTACTTTGTAGGTGGAACATCTGGAGACGGGGCCAGCGCGGAGGTGGTGGCATTGGACGAGGAGGACAACTCTGGGGAGGAGGCGGTGCAAGTGCCGGAAAAGGACATGCCTGTGAGGGTTCACACGGTGGTGGCGGGCAGAGGTAAGCTATACATTCCTTAGTCATTGAGATTGAAGACTGCAGAGTGTGCTTTCTGCACGGGTGTATTATAAAAAAAGCAGGTAGTAGCCTCCTCTAAATGTACTTCGACTTAGCTGTGAAGTTTTTGGCGAGAAGAATCCCAATCAGATCTGAGGTGAACTTTATGGATGGGATGAACGAAAAGCGAAAGAAGGGTGTAAGTAAGTGTGGAAGCACGAGAAATGTAATGATGACTGGCAAAGAAGAATGATATGTGTTTGCTTGGTCCCCGAGGTGGCTGGGAAGGTAAGAAAATGGTATGGTGCATGGCTGGGTGAATGATGAAGCAAGGATGGGTGGAAGGAGAACAGCCTGGGTGGGTGAGACAGAAACTGTATGTGTGCAATATACTTTGAATGGATGGATGCCTGGATCATTCATGGTACTATCTGACTCTTAGATAGCATATGTGAATCTAGAGAGAGTAGACGGTCACTGGATGAACTAAGTGTTACTTTGAAGAGCATGTAACACCGCACCCGCACGTCCGTTCCAGTGTAGGAAAGGCAAGGAAAAGAAGTTGTAACGTTGTCCAAAGACTACCATGAATAGTAGCAGTAGTTTGTATTGCAACTGCAAGCACAGCATATATCCAGTTATTACGGTGGGCACTCCCTACCTCCCTTAATAACTTTAGTTTAGTAGTAGTACGTCATTCATGTGTGGGGGTATCACTGTTCACTCAATAATAAGCAAAGCACCTAAAGTCATCCCATATGTCATCAAATACATCCCATGTGAAGTGATAGATAATCAGATAATTTAGCTTCTTCATTTTCCTTTTCTAATACTCATTTGCACTGTAGGGTGAAAGCTAAATTAATTAAGCAGTAGCCCTTTTAACAGAGTATTCTCAGTGCCACCCGTAATAGAAAAGTAAGAGCTTCACCACCTGCATGTACTGGACCGGTACAGTAACGCAAGTCTGTCTCACTCACCATGGTGTGCGTCTGTTTTTCTCGGGTGCAAGTTCACTGCGCTGGCATTATGCCGGCTTGCATAAGATAACGTACCAATTGTCCTAAACAAGAGAGAAGAAGAAGAATAAGAGTGGTGTACTGTCATAGTCGACTGTAATAGAAGTCCATAGTGCTCGTAGAATTTGTTCCTTAAACTCCCACTAATGTTAGAGCAAGGATGAAGAAGTCGGAGGTTACATAGATACTGTCCTCAATAGTTATGCACTGTGCTTTCAATTTGCTACTTGTACTGTGACAACTTTCTGCTCAATCATTTTGTGTTAATCTTAAGGAGCATTGGTTACAGACTATGTCTTTCTTTTTTCATGTAGTTGCTCCTTCCAAATCCAAGACACCATCAAGGAGGAAGGAGCAGGCTCGAATGGCCCGGCAACGGAGGCTGGATGCCACTGTTGCTGAATATCGGCGGCTGGTGGCCCTGGAGGAGGAGGAGACGCAGTCTGGAACAACAACAACGTCCACTGGGAAAGCTGCCTCCTCCTCCGTGCGGGCTGCCAGCCAGCGCAGTGCTCCAGCGGTACGGAGCCGGGCTACCAAAGCCAAACGCCACCGCCCAGCAGCAAAGAAAGCAGCTGCCCCTCACAGGAATTGCAAGGCACACCGGCGCCGCTTATCCCTCAGACTGTCCTACCTGGAGCAGGAGGTCCATAATTATAAGAACGTGGTGGAGGGCCTCCGCTTCGAACTTGCCACCCTCCGCAAGGAGCATGATGCCCTGGCTGCTAATTCCAACAGCACCCTGCCATAGTGTCCCTTGCCCCTTTTTTAGAGACTTTTGGGGGGTGGGAATTGGGAGTTGTGATTTTTGGGGACTTTTGAAGGACAATCGTTGGGGTTAGGGAGGGTCTTGCGGGAGATTCTTTTGTTAGGGCTATAAAAATATACTTTTTGAAACTTTATCTGACCATACCTGTTTTTTACTGCTTTTGAGTCTGGTGGGTGGGGGTTTAACATAACAGTAAGTTTGTTTTCCTGAATAGTCCTAGGACTTTAGTAGTACTACCGTCAATCAAATCTCTCGTCTCTCCTAATACTCCATTATACTACCTCCAACCAAACGCCTATCTTACCTGTAATTTCTGTTTGCAAGTAGGGCTAGGCCCAGGGCTGGCTCCACGGGAAACAGCAAATAAGGTTGGCAATCCTGGGCGGATAAAATTTCCTCATAGCGGTGGTACTAGTGGTGTGACACAGTGGCAGTTGCTTGCCTATGAAAAAAAGAAAATGAAATCTGGTTTGTGCTCCTGAGCAATACAAAGGTACAATACAGAATATAGCAGGTGACAGAAGTACACTAGAACAGTGCCACGTTGTAGCCTAACAAATGTTAAAGTATAACTAATTCGGTTGAAGTTCTTTGACATTAGCCATGGGTCTTTGTCAAGCAGAGTAAGAATATATCATCGGATTTCTTCACCAGCCTGTTGCTATCACCTTATCCTCCCCAGCAAGTGTGTGGATTTATTGCTGTAATTTAGTCACACATCAATCAAAACCACACAGCCCGGGGGAAGAGGGTTAGGGTTTGAAAAATGGATGGGTACGGGGGTTTTTGGGAAAGGTTTTGGGAGACAAGAAAAAGTAGCACAGCATGGACGAACAATTGTGAACATAAACAAATCTTTGGGTACAAACCTATCCATCAATCTTTGAAAGTGCATACACTACTGTAACTGCATGCATGTCAGTTAAAAGTAATTAGTACTTTCGACAACTGTGGAAGAAAGAATGCGACAGTACAGGGCGTGGGTGGAAATATTGATAACTATATTCAACATAAGGTCTCTGTAGCCAGATACCTGAGAGCCTTGCTGGTCACTATAAATCCATTCACAACAACACTCAATGGGGTTGGTCTGGAAGGTGTCAGGTTTACTCCCCGTGATCCAGTCGATGCAAATATGGTTCCACTTCCAAATGTCACCAACACCCAGAAGTGTAAACACAGGGTGTTCGAGGCATTAGGCGGGGGAGAAAAATAACAAACTAAAATAAAAAATGTGGGATGGGTAAAGGTAGGGTCAGCAGGGAAAGGATACCTGTAACAGAAGACAAGACAGGCATCAGTGAAGTGCTGTCCTAACATACAAGGGTACTCTCATATAGTCTCACTAAATAGTCTGCAAGTCTCCCGCCTACTCATGGGAAATGTAGTTTCATAGTACGGTAGGCGCTTAGGGGCTGCGTAACCTGACAGAAGGTATAGTAGATAGAAAAGGAGAAATTGCTTTTTTTCTAGGTGTCCCCTCACTCACCAGGGTTGCCCCTTGGTGACATGCTTCATCATTGGGGCCATCCCAGTCCTCTACGGCCTGGGGCGTGCTGCGACTTGCGAATTACGTAGGAGCACTTACAAATGACTATGTGTGGTGCAGATGTGATAGTGGAGTGGACTAAGTGATGTGTTAAGGGATCAATGTAGAAGCAGAGAGAGAGCCAAGAAATGCAGTCACAGTCAGAGAAAAAGGCAAGGGATACTGTATCTATGTGGTTGTAGTGGTCCTGTTGGAAGTGGTAAGTAAGTTGCCCGCAGAAAAAAAATCCTCCTATTAGCGGCACTCCTCCATTGCAGCCGACGCTTCGTCCATCGATGTTGGTCACCAGAAGACACCCTGTCCACTGCCTGCCTGATGCTGAATTGTGGCTCGCTACTGTGAAGCCTGACTCCATCCTTTTTTCCCCATTGCAGAGACTGAAACCCGGCCTGTAATTATTCAACGAAAAACAGGAAGTGATATAATATTACAACACCACTGATAAATAAATATAAGGCATGTAGGCTGTGGAGTGCAAAAAGTCACAATTTGTTTTTCCTAGTAGACAGTACAATGTTTTTGAAAGTGCGTACTCTGAGTCACCTTTTGAAGGATGTATGGGCAAATTAATGTATCGGATCTTGCCCCTCAAGCTAGGTGTACTGTAAACTGTGTTTTAGAACAAAATTAGATCTTCCTAGCAGTGCTTCCACCCAGACCCTTACTAAAGCCAGTCGCAAAAATGTAGAAGACCCCCAATCAAATCTCAAAAAACGAGGCCTAGCAGAAAACTGGTGACAAAACTTACTTTGAAAGTAAAAGTAGGCCGAAGTACCCTAATTACCCATTACCCACCGTGGATTGCATTCAAACCACTTGCAAGCAACCAAGCAAAAGTAGCCATAGCCAGCATCGCTCCAAGACTCGAAATCCCCCCCACTCAAACACATGCAATAGAAATACTGCTAACCCTAACGAACCCTAAGTTAAGAATAGTGGCAAAGGCTTTCTTTAACTATGCCAAATCCCCCCTTTCCCACCATGGATTTTCTTCAAATGACTTGCAACCAAAATTACACATTCTCACGAGTGCTCTAAGACCCCAGAACTCAGTTTGAAAAATCTAGAACACCCCGAAACACATGCAATCCTGCTGCTAGGGCTAACCCTAACGAACCCTAAGTTACAAAAAGTGCCAAAACTAAAGGCTTTTCCGCGCGGATTTTGTCCCAACCACTTCTACCCGGTATTAGACCTTCCCAGGAATGCCCCAAGACCCGGCAACCCACCCGCCAAGAAGCGTAACACCCCCAAACAGGCCAAAAGCAAAATCTCATACTTGCAATATTTCTGGGCCTTCGGTCCAAACGCGCTGCGTAGCTAGGCCATAAGTCGGGGTTGGCACGACGGATTTCCTGAAAAGCAAATGCAATCAAGATTAGAGTGTCCCAGCAGTGCTCCCAGACCACGAAACTCACCCGCAAACAGACGGAACCCCCCCTAAGAGCACCTCAAAGGCAAGCAAGTCATCAAAAACACAAAAAAAATTCCGCCTGGGATTTGGTCCAAAACACTTTTATCCGGTATTAGAGCTTCCCAGCAATGGCCCCAGAGCCGTCAACCCAGGAGAAAACGAGTAGAAGACCCCCAAACAGCCAAAGAGCAAAAGTACAAAAATGGGGACTTAGTCACTTTTTCACAAATTTCCCAAATCACTCCGCGCGCGCTCTGCAGCTAGGCCCTAAGTCCCCTCAGCCACCATGGATTTGCTTCAAACCTCTTGCAAAGTAAAGTATATATAGCCAGCAGTGCTCCCACACCACGAAACTCACCCGCAAACACCAGGAAGCCCCCCAAACAGGCCCCCGAAAACGCTACATAGAGCAAAATGTCAGAAATAGCCCAAAAAAAAATCGGCCTGGATTTTGTCCCAACCACTTCTACCCGGTATTAGACCTTCCCAGGAATGCCCCAAGACCCGGCAACCCACCCGCCAAGAAGCATAACACCCCCAAACAGGCCAAAAGCAAAATCTCATACTTGCAATATTTCTGGGCCTTCGGTCCAAACGCGCTGCGTAGCTAGGCCATAAGTCGGGGTTGGCACGACGGATTTCCTGAAAAGCAAATGCAATCAAGATTAGAGTGTCCCAGCAGTGCTCCCAGACCACGAAACTCACCCGCAAACACCAGGAAGCCCCCCAAACAGGCCCCCGAAAACGCTACATAGAGCAAAATGTCAGAAATAGCCCAAAAAAAAATCGGCCTGGATTTAGTCCCAACCACTTCTACCCGGTATTAGACCTTCCCAGGAATGCCCCAAGACCCGGCAACCCACCCGCCAAGAAGCATAACACCCCCAAACAGGCCAAAAGCAAAATCTCATACTTGCAATATTTCTGGGCCTTCGGTCCAAACGCGCTGCGTAGCTGGGCCATAAGTCGGGGTTGGCACGACGGATTTCCTGAAAAGCAAATGCAATCAAGATTAGAGTGTCCCAGCAGTGCTCCCAGACCACGAAACTCACCCAGAAACACCAGGAAGCCCCCCAAACAGGCCCCCGAAAACGCTACATAGAGCAAAATGTCAGAAATAGCCCAAAAAAAAATCGGCCTGGATTTAGTCCCAACCACTTCTACCCGGTATTAGACCTTCCCAGGAATGCCCCAAGACCCGGCAACCCACCCGCCAAGAAGTATAACACCCCCAAACAGGCCAAAAGCAAACTCTCATACTTGCAATATTTCTGGGCCTTCGGTCCAAACGCGCTGCGTAGCTGGGCCATAAGTCGGGGTTGGCACGACGGATTTCCTGAAAAGCAAATGCAATCAAGATTAGAGTGTCCCAGCAGTGCTCCCAGACCACGAAACTCACCCGCAAACACCAGGAAGCCCCCCAAACAGGCCCCCGAAAACGCTACATAGAGCAAAATGTCAGAAATAGCCCAAAAAAAAATCGGCCTGGATTTAGTCCCAACCACTTCTACCCGGTATTAGACCTTCCCAGGAATGCCCCAAGACCCGGCAACCCACCCGCCAAGAAGTATAACACCCCCAAACAGGCCAAAAGCAAACTCTCATACTTGCAATATTTCTGGGCCTTCGGTCCAAACGCGCTGCGTAGCTGGGCCATAAGTCGGGGTTGGCACGACGGATTTCCTGAAAAGCAAATGCAATCAAGATTAGAGTGTCCCAGCAGTGCTCCCAGACCACGAAACTCACCCGCAAACACCAGGAAGCCCCCCAAACAGGCCCCCGAAAACGCTACATAGAGCAAAATGTCAGAAATAGCCCAAAAAAAAATCGGCCTGGATTTAGTCCCAACCACTTCTACCCGGTATTAGACCTTCCCAGGAATGCCCCAAGACCCGGCAACCCACCCGCCAAGAAGTATAACACCCCCAAACAGGCCAAAAGCAAACTCTCATACTTGCAATATTTCTGGGCCTTCGGTCCAAACGCGCTGCGTAGCTGGGCCATAAGTCGGGGTTGGCACGACGGATTTCCTGAAAAGCAAATGCAATCAAGATTAGAGTGTCCCAGCAATGCTCTCAGACCATGAAACTCACCCACAAACAGACGGAACCCCCCCTAAGAGCACCTCAAAGGCAAGCAAGTCATCAAAAACACAAAAAAATTTCCGCCTCGGATTTGGCACAAACCACTTTTAGTGCTTCCCAGCAATGGCCCCAGACCCGTCAACTCACCTGCAAAGAGGTAGAACAACACCCCCACAAGTGCTGAGTCTTTCTTCATTGGGCGTAAACCAGCCCTCTGCTTTGATGGAAATAGGAGTCTGGAGGAGGAGGATAGAGGAGCATGTTCTTCTGAACTTGTGAACCTGAGGAATGCAGACTGCGGCACCTTCAAATAAATTAGCAAACAAGTGAAGACAGTTCTGCTGATGGGCTTGTCTTTGTGATTATCTGATTAAAGTTTGAATTATATTAACTGTGCACAACAAAGAAAGACAGACACACAGGAATAAAAGTGAATAAGGATGAAAAAGAAAGTTATTGATTCGTTGTCTCATTTTCAGGGCTCGAAGTCGGAATCACGGTCCAGGAATAAGAATAAGGCTTCGTCATCATACTCTGCGAATTCAGCCCGGGTGAGGTCAGTGCCACCTGACAGAGTAGAAATTCCCTCATCTATGGTGCTGGCCACCTCCTCTTCATCCGGCACGCTCTCTCGTACTCTTATATCTGGTGGTATGAGGTGCTGATTCATCTTGATCATTGTTAACCTCTCCACATTTTTGGGCGAGAGGCGGCTCCGTTTGGGAGTTACAATCCCACCAGCCGCACTGAAAACCCGTTCAGAAGACACACTTGCGAGTGGGCAAGACAAGTAGTTTAAAGCCAGGTTGGTGAGCTGTGGCCACAATTCTTTTTTCCCATGCCAATACGCCAATGGGTCAGAATTAACATAGACCTCTGTGGAGTCATTCAGATAGTCCTTCACCATCGACTCAAGGTCCTCCTCCAAGGTTCCTCCACTTTGCGTAGCTCTTGCTGTGCCTCTGGCCTTTTGAGAACCAAACCCACGCAGAGCTAGCCAATCCTCTTCAGCCTCCAATGTTTCTGCTGCCTTTCGTGCAGATGATGCGGTTGCCGGTGTCTTTAACGGCTGAGAGGTCACTTGTGCCACAGCCACAGGTGCAGAAGTGGATTGTTTTGACTGGGGATGGCCTGCTGATGTACTGCCATTTCCTTCAATTTCCAGCCGTTCTGTTTCAAACTTCTTGGCTGACAAGGCTAGCCAACGTTTGTACTTTGTAACATCTTCATCAGCAAAAGGAAAGAATGCTCTGCCTGCCAGCGCCTTTTTGTAGCGTGGATCCAGAATAGTAGCACAAATGTAATGCTGTTCTGAGTGGATCTTTTGAAGACGTTCATCACCTTGTAGGAGCTCTAATAATGTCTCAGCCAGAAGCAAAGAGTCTTTCTTTTTGTCATCTTTTCGAAACACAGAACACACCTCCTTCAGTTGGTCCTCCAGCATGTACAACAATGGGATAGCTTTTCCCAAATTAGAGTCCTCCTTGCTGACTGCACGTGTGAAGACCTCAAAAGGACGAAGCATGCGTGTTAGGCTTTCAACTATGTTCCATTGCGGCCCACCCATCCTCAGCTCCTCTATACCCTCTTTCAAGAAAAATTGATCGAGTTGCGTATACTGCTCATACAGACGCTCAAGCATGTAGAAGGTTGAGTTCCAACGTGTTACCACCTCCTGGATGAGTGCTTTCACTGGCATTTGACTTTGATATAGCATGCTCCTCAGCTGCTTGCGGGCCTTAAAAGAATGCCTGAAATGCTTGCAAATTTTTCGGCAGTTGTCCAATACACTGTACGCTGCACTGCGTTTATTACCCAAGAATTTTTGGACAACCAGGTTTATACAGTGCGCCAAACACGGCACTCTGAAATAGTAACCGTCCCTCATGGCCTTAACTATATTGGAGCCATTGTCTGTGGAAACATAACCAACCTTGCGTTTTAGTGGGGACAGACAGTTAAGGACCTTTGTGTTAAAGACATCCAAAATGTTTTCTGCTGTGTGACGTTTCTCCAAACCAAACATGGCTAGTGTTGCATGTTTCCGAGCACCTTTAAAAACAATGTTAGTGTCAACACCTGAGTTTAGCTTTGCTTTAGCCCCTGAAAAAGAGACCCAGTGTGCAGTGATGCACATGTAATCAGCGCCTGCGCCACTGGTCCACATGTCTGTTGTCAGATGTATAGTGTGAACAGCACTCTTCTCCAAAGCTGCCCCAATCAACTTCAGAACATCTTCATGTAGTGCTGGAACCGCAACTCGGGCAAAATAGAACCGGCTAGGAACCTTCCATTTAGGGCAGAGCACTGTCACTAATTCTAGAAAACCAACCCCTTCTACAAAAGAAAAAGGGAGAAGGTCCAGAGCTAGCATTTTAGCCAGCTTAGTGTTATACAGACGGGTCATTGGGTGGTTGCGTTCATATTGCGCTTCTGTAAACAACATCTTTTTAATGTTGCCCTGGACCAATGATTTACGGGATGATGATGATCTCTTCGACCCAGTTACGCTCGCTGATGAACTTTTCCGCATTGATGTCTCACTCTCTCCCACACTCTTAGTGTGGCTCCCATGGGGTGTGCTGCTGACATGGGAACTGGGTGTAAGTGAAGTGTTTGAATCGTCTTCTTCTACCTCCTCGTCATCAGCAGATGACAAATCAACGTTTTCATTACGTGCAATTCCGGCTTTCTTGACCGCCTCTAGGTGCGGAAACCATTCGACAGGGTGCCTTCTCTCAAGATGACCTCTCTGGCCTCCGGTACCATAGTTAGAACCAAGCTTACCACGACTATATCGAAGCTTACAAAGGCTACAAATGGCTACGTTTTCCTTTTTTGGGCAAACACTAAAGAAGTCCCAAACTGGAGACTTGAAATGTCTTCGGGGGCCGGAGGAGGCGGCGATACTGGTGGTGGTGGTCCTGCTGCTAATGACAGATGAAGTGGAGGATGTGGATTGCCGAACTTCAGTACGTTTTGCACTTTCACCACCACGAATTGAGGTCGAGGACGAGGTGGGTACCTTCTTGCGAGGAAGAAATATGGAAGCGGTAGGTTTTGGTGTACTACTTAACTCCAAATCTAATGATTCCATTTCCATTGCCTCCTCGCCGACATCATCATCACGCTCAGCAGCTTCTCGGGATAGGGTCAAAATGTCTCTTTGCTGCATGCCCGGTGGGGCTGCAGTGACCTTTGTGATGACTGCCTCGTCGTCATCGTGAGAGGCTTCATCACCAGCAGTATCTGTCACTTCTTGTTGAGCCTCATCACACTCCATAGGTTTGAGTTTTTGGACGACCTTCCTTTTACGCTTAGGTACCGGTGGCAGATCATGGTGTGCCTCTGCCTCACTGTCAGACCGCAGTTGTCGTGGTTCCCAAGACAGATCACTTGCACCAGAACGAGGTGGGCTTGAAGAAGATGTAGACACCCCCCTTGATCTTTTCCTTGCTAGGGATGTGGAAGACAATGAATGATCATCAGGAGGAGTGGCTTCCAATGATACCTCAGCTTCATTGTCGATTTCCAAATGTGCCCCTACTTCGGGAGGAACAACTATTGTGGGCACTTGTGAACGTCCATGCACCTTTGCTTGCGCATCTCCTTTTGCTGCCTCTCCTTCCACATGTACTTGGGCGTGTACTTGCACATGGTGTTGTTGTTGCGGCTGTGGTTGTTCAACACTTGTCAGATGAGTTACAACAACCTGTGTTGATTCAGGGACATTGCTGCTACTTTCTTGCGATGAGCCAACATCACTGGTCGATGGTGATTGGAGAAGTACACTGACTGCCTCTGAAGCACTCAAGGGCTTTGACTTAAGTTGGCGTGGTGGTGGAGGCACTGAACCCAATGGAGCAGGGGTGCTGCTCTCAGGTTGGTCCCCAGCAGATCCTGCTGCTGCAGGCGTACTTTTTTTTTTGCTCCCAAAAAAAGTGGTGGGTGGCACACCAGCCTCCTTGGTAACTTGCTTCTTCTGCTCCTTACTAGCAACTTTCTTGCTAGAGGAGCTACGGAGAAGTTTCTTTGGGGCCATCTTCTTCAGAGCAGGTCAGACAGCAGGCCGCAGTTGCACGAATTGTAGAGTTGTCTGAGGCCAGACGTGACGTCGCGTGACGTTATGCTGCACACACACACCGCTGCAGGACTTCTTCCTGGCACTGGTGGTTCTCTTGAGTCTTGTGCACCTAAAAAAAATGGAAGACAGAGGAACATCAGTTCAGTTATAGAGCACAAAAAAATCGAAAAACACTGCAAAATCAGCACAATCCCAATCCATCCATGCCCTCCATAATGTTTAAATTCAAGACAACCCACAGAAAGACTAGGCCCATGCAAGACTCACTACCCCTGGGCATAAATAAAGGTTGAAAAGTAGGCAAAATGGTTGGAGGCCTAACAACAAAGCCTGCATTCAAAATGGCCACTTGCCTGCCAGCACATGGCCAGTGCCTGTAGCTGCACTCAAAATGGCCACCAGCCACATGGCATGTCCCTCCCCATGAACACCCCCAAAAATCGAAAAACACTGCAAAATCAGCACAATCCCATTCCATCCATGATGTTTAAATTCAAGACAGCCCACAGAAAGACTAGGCCCCATGCACCACTCACTACCCCTGGTCAAGGCCCCAACAACAGGTCAAAAATCGAAAAACACAAAATTTTACAAAAAAAAAAAATCGAAAAACACAGAAAAATCAGCACAATCCCAATTCATCTATGGCCTCCATGATGTTTAAATTCAAGACAACCCACAGAAATACTAGGCCCATGCAAGACTCACTACCCCTGGCATAAATAAAGGTTGAAAAGTAGGGAAAATGGTTGGAGGCCTAACAACAAAGCCTGCATTCAAAATGGCCACTTGCCTGCCAGCACATGGCAAGTGCCTGTAGCTGCACTCAAAATGGCCACCAGCCACATGGCATGTCCCTCCCCATGAACACCCCCAAAAATCGAAAAACACTGCAAAATCAGCACAATCCCATTCCATCCATGATGTTTAAATTCAAGACAGCCCACAGAAAGACTAGGCCCCATGCACCACTCACTACCCCTGGTCAAGGCCCCAACAACAGGTCAAAAATCGAAAAACACAAAATTTTACAAAAAAAAAAAATCGAAAAACACAGAAAAATCAGCACAATCCCAATTCATCTATGGCCTCCATGATGTTTAAATTCAAGACAACCCACAGAAATACTAGGCCCATGCAAGACTCACTACCCCTGGCATAAATAAAGGTTGAAAAGTAGGGAAAATGGTTGGAGGCCTAACAACAAAGCCTGCATTCAAAATGGCCACTTGCCTGCCAGCACATGGCAAGTGCCTGTAGCTGCACTCAAAATGGCCACCAGCCACATGGCATGTCCCTCCCCATGAACACCCCCAAAAATCGAAAAACACTGCAAAATCAGCACAATCCCATTCCATCCATGATGTTTAAATTCAAGACAGCCCACAGAAAGACTAGGCCCCATGCACCACTCACTACCCCTGGTCAAGGCCCCAACAACAGGTCAAAAATCGAAAAACACAAAATTTTACAAAAAAAAAAAATCGAAAAACACAGAAAAATCAGCACAATCCCAATTCATCTATGGCCTCCATGATGTTTAAATTCAAGACAACCCACAGAAATACTAGGCCCATGCAAGACTCACTACCCCTGGCATAAATAAAGGTTGAAAAGTAGGGAAAATGGTTGGAGGCCTAACAACAAAGCCTGCATTAAAAATGGCCACTTGCCTGCCAGCACATGGCAAGTGCCTGTAGCTGCACTCAAAATGGCCACCAGCCACATGGCATGTCCCTCCCCATGAACACCCCCAAAAATCGAAAAACACTGCAAAATCAGCACAATCCCATTCCATCCATGATGTTTAAATTCAAGACAGCCCACAGAAAGACTAGGCCCCATGCACCACTCACTACCCCTGGTCAAGGCCCCAACAACAGGTCAAAAATCGAAAAACACAAAATTTTACAAAAAAAAAAAATTGAAAAACACAGAAAAATCAGCACAATCCCAATTCATCTATGGCCTCCATGATGTTTAAATTCAAGACAACCCACAGAAATACTAGGCCCATGCAAGACTCACTACCCCTGGCATAAATAAAGGTTGAAAAGTAGGGAAAATGGTTGGAGGCCTAACAACAAAGCCTGCATTCAAAATGGCCACTTGCCTGCCAGCACATGGCAAGTGCCTGTAGCTGCACTCAAAATGGCCACCAGCCACATGGCATGTCCCTCCCCATGAACACCCCCAAAAATCGAAAAACACTGCAAAATCAGCACAATCCCATTCCATCCATGATGTTTAAATTCAAGACAGCCCACAGAAAGACTAGGCCCCATGCACCACTCACTACCCCTGGTCAAGGCCCCAACAACAGGTCAAAAATCGAAAAACACAAAATTTTACAAAAAAAAAAAATCGAAAAACACAGAAAAATCAGCACAATCCCAATTCATCTATGGCCTCCATGATGTTTAAATTCAAGACAACCCACAGAAATACTAGGCCCATGCAAGACTCACTACCCCTGGCATAAATAAAGGTTGAAAAGTAGGGAAAATGGTTGGAGGCCTAACAACAAAGCCTGCATTCAAAATGGCCACTTGCCTGCCAGCACATGGCAAGTGCCTGTAGCTGCACTCAAAATGGCCACCAGCCACATGGCATGTCCCTCCCCATGAACACCCCCAAAAATCGAAAAACACTGCAAAATCAGCACAATCCCATTCCATCCATGATGTTTAAATTCAAGACAGCCCACAGAAAGACTAGGCCCCATGCACCACTCACTACCCCTGGTCAAGGCCCCAACAACAGGTCAAAAATCGAAAAACACAAAATTTTACAAAAAAAAAAAATCGAAAAACACAGAAAAATCAGCACAATCCCAATTCATCTATGGCCTCCATGATGTTTAAATTCAAGACAACCCACAGAAAGAATCAGTCCACCCACCACTGAGTACCCCTGGGAAAAGGCCCCAAAACAGCCCAAAAATCGAAAATCCCAAAATTTTAGTTGCAGCAACTGTAATGCCCCAAACAAACTTACTTGTAAAATTTCTAATCCAACAGTGATCCAAAGAAAGTCAAAAAGGCCTCAAATCCAAAGATCCAGCAGCATCCACAAAAGGTAATCCTTCCAGGTCCACATCCGAATGAAAAGTGACCAGGAGATGGACAAAGCACTGGGAGGAGCCTGCTGAACAGGAACAGGAAGTTGAAGACTATGGGGCACTTCCTTCCTCCCACCCCCCTGCCCCCCTCCCCAAAATGGACTCCTCGCTAAAAAAGTGCAGGCAAATGTCAAACTAAGGAGTTATTCACATAAAAATCATCATTTCTAGAAGGTTTATGCTGCTTGCTGGTGGATTTCTTGTGCAGAATTGCAAATTTATATTTTCGCGCGCCGCATCTCAAATCTCGCAATTTGCGAAGTACCGCGAGACGTGATCTCGCCGTACTCGCGTTGACAAACTCTCGCTGGCAAGCCGCGATGACGTAATCGCGCTCGCCAATTCCCGCGGGATCACACAGCAAGATCCAAAATGGCGCAGCACTCGCAAACTATCGAAAAAAACAACTCGGCAAACGATGATAAACGCCGCGCGCCGCAAAAATTGTATCACCAACGCCGCGCGCCGCCAAAAAAATCCGCTGCGTGCGAATTTGCGGATTTTGCGGGAAATCCGCAAATCTCGCGGATTGCGGATTTCCCGAAAATCCGCAAAATCCGCGAGCGGAACGGATTTTCCGCCCACGCTTAGTCCCGAGGGGCGATCCGGAGGAGGGGCTAGCGGTGTGCGCTCCATTTATGACAAAACGCAATAAGGCTCCCTTGAGCTTTGGGCCGACGGGCTCTTGGAAGACGCACCTGCGTGCCGGTTCTGGCATCGAAGCCTTTGACTGTTGTGTGGCGGCCTTCTCTACCACCCCTAAACAATCTTTCTCTACTGATGAGGGAAGTCATCCCGAAACCCGAGACATGTCTCGGGCGATATCCTAAAACCCGGGACATGTATCTGGTCTAGAGATTCATCAGTCCTACAAGTACCGACTTGCACCCACCTGGGTGATCCACTGAAGAATTGCAAGTACCAGAGTCCCGAGGGGCGATCCGGAGGAGGGGCTAGCGGTGTGCGCTCCATTTATGACAAAACACAATACGGCTCCCTTGAGCTTTGGACCGACGGGCACTTGGAAGACGCACCTGCGTGCCGGTTCTGGCATCGAAGCCTTTGACTGTTATGTGGCGGCCTTCTCTTCCACCCCTAAACAATCTTTCTCTACTGATGAGGGAAGTCATCCCGAAACCCGAGACATGTCTCGGGCGATATCCTAAAACCCGGGACATGTACCGGGTCTAGAGATTCATCAGTCCTACAAGTACCGACTTGCACGCACCTGGGTGATCCACTGAAGAACTGCAAGTACCAGAGTCCCGAGGGGCGATCCGGAGGAGGGGCTAGCGGTGTGCGCTTCATTTATGACAAAACACAATACGGCTCCCTTGAGCTTTGGGCCGACGGGCTCTTGGAAGACGCACCTGCGTGCCGGTTCTGGCATCGAAGCCTTTGACTGTTGTGTGGCGGCCTTCTCTTCCACCCCTAAACAATCTTTCTCTACTGATGAGGGAAGTCATCCCGAAACCCGAGACATGTCTCGGGCGATATCCTAAAACCCGGGACATCAATCGGGTCTAGAGATTCATCAGTCCTACAAGTACCGACTTGCACCCACCTGGGTGATCCACTGAAGAACTGCAAGTACCAGAGTCCCGAGGGGCGATCCGGAGGAGGGGCTAGCGGTGTGCGCTC